>NW_026020527.1:0-98080 GCF_900185275.1 Solanum verrucosum
TACGGGTTGGCTTACCTACTGGTGGGTTATAGTAGGTGCCATCATGACTTGAGAAATCGGGTCGTGACAAGTTGGTATCAGAGCCCCAGGTTTATCGGTCTCACTTGTACAGAGCTAACGTCTAGTAGAGTCCTGCGGATCGGTGCGGAGACGTCCGTAACTTATCTTCGGGAGGCTACAGGATGTCCTTAGGAAAATTTCCTCTTTTGTTTCGCTTTCGTGCATCGTGTGTCTTATTGGTTCCTGGAAATCTCATTTGTTTCACTCTTTCGCAGGATGGCTCGCTCGCGAGGTGGCGCGGCCAGGGGTGGCGCACCCGGGTCTGCAGGCAGAGCCTCAGCTTGGGGTAGACGCCGACCCCGAGGTCGAGGCAGGGCCGTAGCACCAGCCCGAGATAGGGAGGAGGAGCCTCAGACAGCATATGTACCTCCACAACCGGTGGGGCCGGGGCCAGCCCAGCCACCACCTGCACCAGCTGCAGCTGCAGCTCCTGATCTTCATGCTCTCCTGACTAAGATACTAGCAGCTATTGGGGAGATGCGACAGGCACCAGCACCAGCACCAGCTCCAGCAGCACCAGCACCAGCACCAGCTCCAGCGCCGCAGGGTCAGCCTGCCGCAGCGGCACCAGAGGTTCAGCCGCCACCAGTTCATGTGGCGGTCGTGTCAGACTTAAAGGACGGGGAGATAGATGCCACTGCGCGAGCAGAAGATGCTCGGGGTATTCCAGAGGTTGGCACCGCCGATATTCTCAGGGGCGATGGGGGAGGATGCCTACGAGTTCCAGCTTACTTGTCAGGAGCAGCTACAGTCATTAGGCCTCTTGGAGTCGAGAGGAGTCGACTTCACTGCTCATCAGTTTCGTGGGCCAGCCAGGCAGTGGTGGCGCTCGTATCGAGAGTCCAGGCCAGTTGGATCGCCTCCTGTATCTTGGAGTGAGTTCTCAGAGGCTTTCTTAGCCCGGTTCATGCCACGGAGCGTCAGGGATAGGCTTCGTGATCAGTTCTCCAGATTGGAGCAGGGCCCTATGACCGTCTCAGAGTACGAGACGAGATTCCATGAGTTGTCTCGACATGCTACCATGATCCTACCCACGGAGGAGGAGAGAGTTCGTTGTTTTGTACGTGGGTTGCGGTACCGTCTGAGGGTCGACACAGAGCATTTAGTTTCTGCCGGCCGTTCATTTCTGGATGTAGTTGACCATGCCCGATCCATGGAGCATATTCATCGCGAGGCCCAAGGGGGCAGCGATAAGAGGGCACGCTACCAGGGCAGCTACAGCGGGTCCCAGACTAGAGGGAGAGACTCCTATGATAGGCCCCGCCAGAGGTTCCAGCAGGGTCAGTCCAGTCGCCCTGTTCAGGCGGCATTACCTGCTTCTGAGGGAGGCCAGTATCACCAGGGTGGTCCTAGTACGGGCCAGAGTTCGAGGGGATCAGATTCCCTCCCTTCCTACCGCAGTCGGGTTACTTCAGGGCGTTCAGCTTCGGGGTGTTTTGATTGCGGTGCTCCTGACCATTGGTCTAGAGAGTGCCCCCGGCGAGGGCGAGGAGCGATTGTACCAGCTCCCCTTGCACCTAGACCAGTTTCAGCAGTGCCCCCTCTAGCTAGAGGTGGGGTCAGGACCAGGGTCGTCGGGACAGCCGACAGGGTACCAGAGGCGGAGCTCGAGGAGGCAGCTAGGTGGTAGATCAGATGCATCGGGCAGAGGTGCTCAGGGCCATTTCTACGCAGCCCCGGCGAGGGCGACGGCTGAGGCATCTGACGATGTTATCACAGGTACGCTTTTATTATGCCATCAGCCTGCTACAGTATTATTTGATCCCAGATCCACATTCTCGTATGTATCTGTTTATTTTTCTCCCCGATTGGGTATGAGGTCTGAGTCTTTGGCAGAGCCAGTTCATGTTTCGACCCCGGTGGGTGAGTCCTTAGTAGTGGATCAGATATTGCGTTCTTGCTTAGTGACTATCCAGGGTTGTGATACTAGAGTTGATCTTATTCTGCTAGATATGGTTGATATTGATGTGATTCTGGGCATGGACTGGTTATCCCCTTACCATGCGGTCTTGGATTGCTACGCCAAGACTGTTACCTTAGCGATGCCTGACATTCCCCCAGTGTTGTGGCAGGGTGCTTATAGTCACACACCGACAGGGATCATCTCTTTTATGCGGGCTAGACGGTTGGTTGCTTCTGGGTGTTTAGCTTATTTGGCTTATGTGCGAGATGTGAGTAGAGATGACTCTTCAGTTGACTCAGTTCCTGTGGTTAGAGAGTTTGCAGATGTGTTCCCTACAGACCTACCTGGCTTACCTCCAGATCGTGACATTGATTTTGCCATAGATTTGGAGCCCGACACCCGTCCTATTTCTATTCCTCCTTACCGGATGGCTCCTGCAGAGCTCAGGGAGCTCAGTGCTCAGTTAGAGGATCTCTTAGGTAAGGGATTTATCCGTCCGAGTGTGTCGCCTTGGGGTGCTCCTGTTCTGTTTGTGAAGAAGAAGGACGGGACTATGAGGATGTGTATTGACTACAGGCAGCTGAACAAGGTGACGGTGAAGAACCGTTACCCCATGCCTCGTATTGATGATTTGTTTGATCAGCTTCAGGGTGCCGCCGTGTTTTCTAAGATTGATTTGAGGTCCGGGTACCATCAGCTGAGGATTAGGGCAGCAGACATCCCTAAGACTGCATTTAGGACCCGTTATGGCCACTATGAGTTCCTTGTGATGTCTTTTGGGTTGACCAATGCCCCTGCCGCCTTCATGGACTTGATGACACGTGTGTTCAGGCCATACCTTGATTTATTTGTCATTGTCTTCATTGATGACATACTGGTATACTCGCGGAGCCGGAGTGAGCATGAGCAGCATTTGAGGATAGTGCTCCAGACTTTGAGAGATCAGCGGCTTTATGCCAAGTTCTCAAAGTGCGAGTTTTGGCTTGAGTCTGTAGCCTTCTTGGGGCACGTGGTGTCCAAGGAGGGTATTAGGGTTGATCCGGCGAAGATTGAGGCTATTCGTGATTGGCACAGGCCCACTTCTGTTACTGAGGTTCGTAGCTTCGTCGGGTTAGCGAGTTACTACAGACGCTTTGTTGAGGGCTTTTCTACTATTGCAGCCCCGTTGACTCGATTGACTCGTGTTGATGTTCCCTTTGTTTGGTCAGAGGAATGTGAGGCGAGCTTTTTGAGGCTCAAGGAGTTATTGACCACCGCTCCTATATTGACTCTTCCAGTTGAGGGTGAGGGCTTCACAGTTTATTGTGATGCATCCGGCGTTGGTTTGGGTTGTGTATTGATGCAGCAGGGCCGGGTTATTGCTTATGCATCAAGGCAGCTTAAGATCCATGAGCGCAACTACCCCACTCATGACTTGGAGTTGGCGGCGGTAGTTTTCGCGCTTAAGATTTGGAGGCACTACTTGTATGGAGTTCGATGTGAGATCTATACCGATCATAGGAGTCTTCAGTACATCATGAGCCAGAGGGACCTTAATTCGAGGCAGCGTCGTTGGATTGAGCTCCTGAAGGACTACGACCTCTCTATTCTCTATCATCCGGGCAAGGCGAATGTGGTAGCGGACGCCTTGAGCCGGAAGGCAGTGAGTATGGGTAGTCTAGCCTTCTTATCTGTTGAGGAGCGACCCTTAGCTTTGGACATTCAGTCCTTAGCTAATAGCATGGTTCGGTTGGATATCTCAGATTCTAGACGCGTCTTGGCCTTTATGGGAGTTCAGTCTTCTTTGCTTGATAGGATCCGTGGTTGCCAGTTTGAGGATGATACTTTGGTGGCCCTTAGAGATCGAGTGTTAGCGGGTGATGGTGGTCAGGCTACCTTAGATCCTGATGGAGTGTTGAAATTTGCCGGCCGCATCTGTGTTCCAAGAGTTGGAGATTTGATACAGTTGATACTTTCTGAGGCCCATGTGTCTAGATACTCTATCCATCCGGGCACAGCGAAGATGTATCGTGATTTGAGGCAGCATTACTGGTGGAGTGGCATGAGGAGAGATATTGCTGACTTTGTTTCCCGTTGCTTGTGCTGCCAGCAGGTAAAGGCCGAGCATTTGAGGCCTGGTGGCGAGTTCCAGAGATTACCCATTCCAGAGTGGAAGTGGGAGCGTATCACTATGGATTTTGTTGTGGGGTTGCCTCGGACTTCTAGAGGTGTTGACAGCATTTGGGTCATCGTGGATCGATTGACCAAGTCAGCACACTTCCTTCCTGTTCATACTACTTTCAGTGCCGAGAGGTTGGCTCGTATCTACATTAGGGAGGTAGTCCGTCTTCATGGCGTGCCTGTTTCTATCATTTCAGACCGGGGTTCACAGTTCACTTCCAGCTTTTGGAGGGCTTTTCAGGAGGAGTTGGGAACCCGTGTCCACCTTAGCACAGCATTTCACCCACAGACGGATGGTCAGTCAGAGCGTACTATTCAGGTCCTTGAGGATATGTTGCGGGCCTGTGTTATGGATTTTGGAGGTCAGTGGGACCAGTTCTTGCCTTTGGCGGAGTTTGCGTACAACAACAGCTACCACTCTAGTATTCAGATGGCCCCGTTTGAGGCCTTATATGGTAGGCGTTGTCGCTCTCCAGTTGGTTGGTTTGAGTCTACAGAGCCTAGGCCGCGTGGTACAGATTTGCTTCAGGAGGCCCTGGATCAGGTGAGGGTGATCCAGGATAGGCTCAGGACGGCTCAGAGTAGGCACCAGAGTTATGCGGATCAGAGGCGTCGACCTTTGAGATTCTCTGTTGGTGACCGGGTATTCCTCCGTGTGTCGCCCATGAAGGGCGTGATGAGGTTTGGGAGGCGGGGCAAGCTTAGCCCCAGGTACATTGGGCCTTTTGAGATACTCCGGACAGTTGGGGAGGTTGCTTATGAGTTGGCCTTACCTCCAGTATTTTCAGCCATCCACCCAGTGTTTCATGTTTCGATGCTGCGGCGGTATGTTCTGATGAGTCTCATGTGCTCCAGTATGATGCAGTCGAGTTGGATGATCGTTTGACATTCGTAGAGGAGCCAGTTGCCATTCTAGCCAGAGATGTAAGGAGATTGCGCTCGAGAGCCATTCCTTTTGTTAAGGTCCGTTGGAGGCATCGTCCAGTCGAGGAGGCTACCTGGGAGACCGAGCAGGAGATGCGAGAGCAGTTTCCCGGCTTGTTTGAGCCTTCAGGTACTTCTTGATCCTTTCTTTCGCGGACGAAAGTCTTTTTTAGTAGTGGATATTGTAATGACCCTCATGGTCATTTCTGTGTCTTGCCTTTTGTGTGCCATTTAGAGCGTTCCTATAGCGACCCCAAGTCATTTATGACTTGCTGGGACTGACAGTTCGGTCACCTGGTCGTTCGTTTGGTCTTGGTGCGAGTTTTTGTGTTTTGGAGCTTATGAACCTTGAACGATCATTTTCGATCAAAAGTTCAAGAAGATGACATCGGAATCCAATTCTGACGATTCCATCAGCTCCGGAAGGGTCATTTTAGGCTAGTAGCATGGTCGACATGACTCCCGAGGTTTTCAGTGTGAGTCGGTGCGATTAGGCGTTTTAGCCTTTGAATTTTGGCTTAAGTTTGACCTTGGTCAACATTTTGAGTAAACGCGCTCAGATGAGAATTCCGTCAGCGTGGTTAGCTCCGGAATGTCGAGTTTGGTCTAGATTGACCCTTCTTTTGTGTCTGGAGGTTTTCGATATCTATCCGAGCCCTTTTGTGGGTTTTGACTTAAAATGACTTTTGGAAGTGGGACCCACTTTTTATCGAAATGACCTCTGATGGAAATTTCGACCGCGCCGTTGAGTCTGGAATATCGAATTTGGTATGGTTGCATATCTCGTTTGCGTGCACGGGGTTCCGAACGAGATCGGAGCACCCCGTCGGAGTTTTAATTTTTTTGAAAATTGCAGAAAATCTGCTACTTATTGCAGAAAACCAGCCATTTTCCCCAAACTTCAAACCCTCATCTCTCAACCGATTTGGGTGATCCAAAAGGCTAAGTTGTGAGATTTTTCGAGGGCAGCGTGTTGGTGAGCTCGGATAGTGATTTGGAGTCCCCGTTTGAGGTAAATTTCGAAAAACACCTGCTGCCAGACCCTTTTTGTGAGTTTGTTTTTGGGAATTTTTAAGACTTGTTTTCTTAGCCATTTTAGATCCGATTTTGGTGATTTTTGAGGCTATCTTGAATGGTTTTTCGAGGAGAACATTGTGGTGTTGTTAGATTTTACTGTAGATCGCCCGTTTTTTGGTAAAAACGCTGAATTAGCTGCTGTCCCATTTCTATTCTTTTGAGAAAAATTGGGTTTTAGTTGCTTGTTGATATTGTGTTGTTCCCGAGCCCCGAATTGTGTCCCATTATGGGAAATGAGCTGGGGGAACTGGTTAGGACCCACTTTTGGGGTTAATTTCGGAATTCCCTGCGCGGGTCCCACGATTTCCGTTTTGACTCCAAAATTGACCCGTCTCCGTTTGTTGTGATTTTGGTGTCTAAACGACTGTAATAACGTTGTGACTCTATTTTTGATAGCGGGGCAGCGTTTCGAGGACGTTCGGAAAGGAAAAGCTCCGAAGAAGTGATTTTGGAGCGCGTGTGATCGGCTTTAAGGTAGGCTACGGTTTTCCCTCTCTTAGATTGAGCTCGAGAATGTGAATGCATGTTGATTAGCTGGGATTTGGGTTGGGTAGTCATTGAATCCTACATAGGTGTTAAGAAATCATGTTTTCGACCTATTTCGGGAATTATCGGGTAACTGTGAGCATGCTTTGTGTTATTAACGGACCCTCCTCGCTATGTGGAGTGCTTGCATGCTTAATTATTGTTTATTTGAAGCATGTTGGGCCTTAGTTTAGGTTTGACTAGGGCTTGCCTTAGAAATACATTATTCGGATCCAATAGGCCTTAGTTTTTGCCCCGACGTCGCTCGGTCGACTTAGATCCCTGTAGACTGGTGTAGCAGACTTGAGTCTGATAGATTGGGCCTTAGATAGGCGATACGATTGCTCCGACTTTAGTTATTCTTATTTTCCCCGATGTTACGGCTTCACGAGTTACATCAGCGACACTAGTTTTGCTTCACGATTTGAATTTGGTTTTCGATTTGGTTCCAAGGACTTACATTGATTGGCTAAGTATGGACGGCGTTCCACGGACATTTATGAGTGTGGATCGATTAGGACTCTTTCAGCAGCTACATTGGCGCCTTTATAGAGCATCCGGTTTAAGGTCCGACCTCTATTGCCCAGATATTTATATAGAGTATCCGGTTTAAGGTCCGGCCTCTATTGCCCAGTTACTTATATAGAGCATCCGGTTAGAGTTCCGGCCTCTTATACTTGTTACTTGTGATTGGTTACTTGGGTATTTCTTGTGAGTATCCGGTTCGAGGTCCGGCCTCCGTACTGTCAGATTCTACTAATTAGGGTTGAGGTTCTGGTTTGATGTTCTTCGTTCTTGGGTTCTTTTATGCAATTCTCTTTAGTTATAGTTATTCTCTGTACTCGTCGGGCTTATGGGGGTCCGTTCGGGTTTTTATTTAATTTGCGCACAAGTGTACCTTCTGGGCTTATGGGGGTCCAGTTAGGTGTAGTTAGCTTATAGATTACTTTAGTTAGTTCTTTATACACTCGTGTGCATTCCATTGTTACTTAGATTTCCGCTCTTGACCTTTGGTTTGTGTTATTCCTTCTTTTCATATTGCCTTTACTTTTCAAGTTCAGTCGGCCTATGATGCCTACTAGGTACCTGTTGTTTTGGTACTCATGCTACGCTCTGCATCTATTTCGTGATGCAGGTCCGGGCACTAGTAGCCAGCATTAATCGAGCTTGGAGCAGACTGATCCGGAGACGGGAGTGAGCACACGACGTTTTGTACTATTTCAGTCTCCATCTGTATATATAGACTTGTCTTTTACCTTTCAAGACAGTCCAGTCTCTGTTGTCCACTTTTGGGACTTGTACTCATTTTGTTAGTAGCTCTGTACTAGTGACTTCCAGGTTCTGGGAGGGATCTTTATTCGTATATATGTTTTTGGTTTGCTTCCGCCTGTTTTTATTGTTATTTGTCTACTCTTGTTTAGTTTCTACCCTCAGACTCATTACTTGTTGTTCCGGGTTACGGGTTGGCTTACCTACTGGTGGGTTATAGTAGGTGCCATCATGACTTGAGAAATCGGGTCGTGACAACCTCCTATCCTGAGCTCTTCACAACTCATCACTTCTTAGTCTACCCATAAGGAAAAACTCCTCATCAAAACTTACTGGGTGCATGACTATAATAACATAGCTTGCCTCATCACTATCTCCCTTTCTAGGATTACTAAACCTTTGCATACTTTCCTCTAACTGTGGGCACTTTCACTATTATTGCTCATGATCTCATAACTCATGCTACCTTTTCGGGTGAAAATCTTACCCCAAGCTCTAATCATACTGTCTCATAAGGATCTCAACTAAAATAAGGCTTAAGGAAAAGAGTACCACTCGCTTTTAGTTCAAATGCACGATTCATATGAATATGAGGGCATTACTTTGAAACTGAACACTTAACTTACTCTTGGACTTCTCTTAAGCCCTTTTGGAGTCTCATGACTTCCTTAAAACTCTTGCTAAGAACAACTCGTCGACAAAGTATTGACTCTACTTTTCAACCAACTCTATTATGGTGGGTAGTCGAATGAATCTGAGAAATGCACGAGTTAGAATAAGTCTATATGACATAGCTCTATTGCACGATTAAGAGTATGAAAGAAGGGATACTTTTCTTAAATGTCTGTAGTCCCTCATTTATAGAAGTGGGGCCCTCACAACCATAAACAAGATCCTATTGACACGGCTTCATAGACACCCTAGGACACTTAAACTCTGTGCTCTGATACCAAGTTTGTCACGACCCGAGTCTACACCCTGGACGTGGCCGGCACTCGAAGACCATTGCTGGTCCCCAAGCGAACCCTCATCCTTGCTGACTACAAGCGGAAAACTGATTCAAGCATACAAAGCTTAAAAACTGAAATAAAAGTTCGTAAAACTTAAATACAAACTTTAAGTCCAAAGAAAACTTTGTATAATAAAATATATACAACTCGCCATAAAAAGGCAACTTTAGTCTTTAAAACATTTAATAAAATAAATGATACAGACTTTTCAACTATACTGACTATCTATGAAGCCTCTAACTGATAAAGATGGAAGTCGGGACAAGACCCACGACATCCTAAGAACTGATATAACCGAGAGGTAAATGAAATCCTCCGAAAGCAAGGAGGCTCACCATAGCTAACTCGAACTCTTGGATGTATCAACGAAGCTCCTGTTGATGATCCTGAATACCTGTGTCTGCATCATGAGAAGATGCAGGCCAAATGGCTCAGTACGTGGAATGTACGAGCATGTAAGGGGTATTCTAAAACATAAACATAAGCTTGAAACTTGATAAAAAGGAAACATATTTGCCTCTTTTCAAACTTACTCAACTCAAGGAATACTCCAAACTACTCAAACTTACTCAACTCAGAAGTACTCAAGAATAAGATACTCAACTCAAGGATATGATATTCGACTCTGGATGCTCAACTCTGGATACTCAACTTTGAATACTCAACTCAATATGACTGAACTCATTTCAATATAAAGCAATTTAAAACAAGTGCAATATAAAGAAACAAACTGTTTAAAAATATGCTCTGAAATCTGTGTGTATGCAAGGATACAACATAACTCTGAAATGTGTATAAAAATACAATAAACTGATGTATATAAAAATACAATAACTTCTGTGGAAGTTTCTCTAACCGACAACCATCACATAAGAGCTATAGTGATGATACAGCGATCTACCTCACGCTGCCAGCGCATCCTATACCCGGCCAAATGTATAGAACCTGAACTACTAATGGATCCACTAGTCTATGTGAAAAAGGTTCATCTAAAAAGTATGACAATTTTCTACCCATGATGGCTATATGGTTTATGGGGGCTGTGAGTTGTCTGAACTCTCCCCCATATCGGTGCTCAATACTACTCCCAAAATATACTAGCTCTTATGTTTTAAAAACATACTTTTTTCTGCTGATTTGAGATAATTGCTCAAAAACTTAGCTCAAAGGCTATCTTGGAAATCTCAATTTCCCTGCTTGCTTCATTTAGAAAGCTATTACTCTTTTCTGAAAACTAGCCCGAAGGCCCTTTGGAAATCTCAGTTTCCGTTCTTATTTAAATGTGAAAACATTTATAAACTCTTTGGGAATACTTAGTCCCCATATACTTTTGAAGAAAAGGACTTCAAACTTTACTCTTCACTCTTTACTAAACTCAAAACTTAAGTCTTAAAACAAAGGTAAAACATTTGTAAAAGACTTCTTAAAATGTGGTTCGTGTCGAATGATGGACATGAACGACTCAATGCAAGGTTTTCAATAACCACAGATAGAACTCAAATACTTGGAACTCAAGAACTTCAATAATACTACTCATTTCAAGAATGCTCAACTCAGAGGGTTCATGCGGAATTATGACCATGAACGACTCAACTCAAGGACTCAAAGATACTTCTCTTCTCAAGACTGCTCGACTTATAGGATTCATGCGGAATTATGGGCATGAACAATTCAACTCAAAGACTTTATGGGTAACATGTAATAGTCTCATGCTTAGAAATATAATCTCAAAGGGGATTAGGAACTCAATACTCAAGACTTAAAACTTGAAGATACTACTCCTCTCAAAGATACTCAACTTCTGGAGTTCATGCGGAATTTATGGGCATGAACGACTTGACTCGTAGGTCTACATAATATTATGAAACTCATGTATGTGAATCTTCTCATTCTCTGACTTACTTCCTCAAAACTTAGTTCAAATCGATAGTTGATCTCAAAGGATTCACAATTGAACTCAAAGGCTTTCTTGAACTCTAATCTTAACTCTCTCTTGAATTTGAATTATGAATTCAAGAGTTATGATTCATGATATGAAGGATCTCAATAACAATATAGCTATTCGATAATTAGGAATATAACTTTTAAAAGAAACGTGAATTCAAGAACTCAAAATCAACTTATCTCAAGAATACTCAAATTTAGGGAAAGTATCTTAGATTACTCTTTTACTGATCTGAAAGTAGAGGTAGGGCGTGAGGACGAACTAGTCCAACACTATGATAGCCTTACATACCTAGAAAAACAAGATTCTTGAAGAATCTTGAAGAATCTTTAAGAATCTTGAAGAAGAACTTGATTAGAAGCCTTGAAACCCTAGCTTGAAGGTAAACAATCAAGAAGACCTTTCTTGAGATTTTTGAATTAGTTTCTTGAAATCTCTATGGCCAAGAATTATGATTTTCATTAGTGAAGATGAAAATTTGATTGTTTTGAGCCTTTTATTAGTCAATAATTTCATTTATGGTTTCTTGGAGGTAAAAAGACAAAAATGACTCTTTTTAATATTTTCCCGTCGGCTAATTCGTAACAGCACTGTATAGGTTACTAAAATAGTCATAACTTTTTACTCATATATTGGATTGACGTGAAACTGGTGGGGTTGGAAAGTAGATTCAATTACCTTTAATTGGATAGGTTATGGCTCACGTAACTCTTAATATTATAAGAGATATGGTCGTTTAAAGTTGACCTAAGCAGAATCTTACTTCAAAACTTAATGAAACTTCAAGAACACTTATCAAGAACTCATCAAGAACTCTAATCTTTAAATTTCAAGAACGAAATTACGCTGAATAAATCATGATTGGCGTGTGGGTGAAAGAACCCAACACTATGGAAGCTTACATACCTCTTAGGGATTAAATCCATGGCGAAAATCCGCTACAACACGCAAGAATCTCGACGAACGCTTGATCCTCTCCTCTTTGCTCCTCTTCTCTCTTCTTTTCTCTTCTTGAACTCTCAACTAAAACCCTAGGCCAATTTTAGGATTATAAAACTGAACCTAATAGTATTAGACCCTTAAAATATTACTAAAAACGAATTAAATCTGGTTGGGTAAGGAAAAGACCAAAATACCCCTCTTTATTTTCGGCTAACTTTCCTTAACTGGACAGCCGATCTTCAAAAGGCCATATCTCCCTCATCTGACCTCGAAACTTAGCAAACTCAGCGGCGTTGGAAAGATAATTTAAAGATCTTCGCTACGGTATCTGGTAGCACACCTAATTCATCCTGAGCTAGGAATTATGGTTGTTTGAAGTCGACCCAAAACTCATACTTAAGCATAACTTGCAAAATTTCAGATTTTGCTATTTCCAATTTAATTCTTTTTAAAACTCAAGGTGCTACATCTAGTGACCTTAACACTTAAGAAATTTTAAATTCCTTGGTAAAATCTCACTCACTACGAAGAACGGTTCGAGTCTTAGTTCGAAAATTTTCTGGGGTGTTACAGTAAATAGGCGGGACACCAATAACAAAAGAAAAAGGAAAGAAATTAAATTCTTTATATAAACATTAGAAAAAACAACAGGTTAGTCTTCACTTCGGTAGCATATTTAAGGTTTATAATAAAAACGTTACTCACAGTGTCGTAAGTGACAATCACGTTTTTAAGGTAAAACGTTATTGAGTGTAACATTTTATAGCTATATTTGCGTGATTGGATTCTTAAGGAACGTTACTGTGAGTAACGTTTTAGGAGTAAAACGTGATTCAAAGTCACATATTATAAAATGTAACGGTGAGTAACGTTTTTAGTGTAAAACGTTACTGTGAGTAATGTTTCTCAATCTAACGCCGTCAACAAACAACTGAATTTTTTTAAAATAAAATATATCCTAAAACGTTATTGTGGAATACGTTTATACTAGTTTTGTAAAATTTTAGAAAAACTTATTATTTTGGTGAATTGCTTTAAATAATGGCTTAATTTGGTAAAAAAATTCATATAATGGATGGATCATCTCAATCTATCACTATAACTGGAGCAAACTATAATGACCACCTTCAGTATCAAACATCAAGACAACAATCATCACCTACTTGCACAATACAACCTGGTAACTCATTTGCTTATGTTGCACAGTCTTCGTCCCAGGATCAATGGATTCTTGATTCTGGTGCTTCTGACCATATGTTTTTCTTTATTATTTTTCCTTTTTCTTACTCCCTTCTTCTTCAAAAAATCATTGTTATCTCCATTGAAACTTCTCACTTTCAATGCCGTAGCTCCACCCCCACCACCTCTTTTTACTATTTTTAGTTTAACTCTCTTCAATTTAAAAATTATATCTAAATATTTTTTTTACATTTCGAACAATTTGATATACCCATTATATTTTAAGATAATAGTAGGTATCATTTAGTTTTGTTTATCTGAATTTCAATTAAGCTTTTCCAATTTTCAGGAAATTCATCAATTCTTTCAAAGTTATAATTTCCAATTTTGAAGTTATATAAGAAGGAGATAAATTAATTGATGATACCTTTAAAATTTTGATTTTTCCCAATAACTCAATAAAGTCTAGAAAACAGGTTGATTTTTTATATAAAAAAAATGCACTGAAAAAAAGGAGTTTGAATGAAGAAGAAGAAAAAGAAAAGAAAGAAAATGAAGGGGGACTCAACTTGATGTGGGGGTGGAGTGAGAGTGGGAGGCGAAGAAGAAGAAAAAAAAAATGGAGAGAAGGGTAGCTTGAAAGTGAAGGTGGAAGACGAAGTATAATTTAAAATGAAATTAAAATAAGTAAGAAAGTAAGAGAGAGAGATAGAAATAAAGAAAAACTTAAAATGAAAAAATATTATATTTCAAATTAAATTAACACGTGTCATATGATGATTATGTGTGATAACATTTGCTTTTTAAAATTTGGGACTGATCGAAAAATAATGTAATAATATAAGTTCGAAATTGTTTAGGGGGCAATAGAACGCCTGCATAGTTAATGTGTATTTTTGAAAATCCGAAACAACTTCAGGTGTCACTTTATGTCTTTTCTATTATATTTTGTTATCATATACTTTACGAGTCCTTAATTTTTCACAATTCTTTTGATATATTTTAGGAATCAATATTATAAAAGTAATTAAATAATAATTTTAGAAAAAACAGTTTCGTTTATTATAAAAAAAGAAAAGAAAAAAGACATAAAGTCACCATTGAAGTTGTCCCGAATTTTCAAAAAGACACCTTAACTTTGCAACCGTCTTATTACCCCACTAAACAATTTTGAATAGATATTATTATATCATTTTTCGTCTACCTGACATAGAGAGTGGTGTGCACTCTCTCAAAGAAAGTTCACAACCTAAAATAACTAATATGATTTTATTTTTACAAGTATTTTATTATAAAATATATTTTCTTATTTTTCTTGTTATTTTAACTTTTTTTCCTTTTTATTTTTTCTCTTTCTTTCTTTCTTCTTTTAAAATCCATTGTCATCTCCATTCATTGAAGCTTCTCACTTTCAATGTCATCATCTTTACCACAACTTCACCTTCCCTTTTTTACTACTATTAGTATTACTCTCTTTAATTTTAAAATTTTATCTAAATATTTTCTTACATTTCGAATAATTTGATAAACCCATTAGAATTTAAGATGATTAGGAAGTATCATATAGTTTTTTTTTTATCCTATTTCAATTAAGTTCTTTCAATTTTCGGGGAATTCATTGATTCTTTTAAAATTATCATTTATAATTTTGAAGTTATATGAAAATGAGTAGTTGATTATACCTTCAAAATTTTAAATTTTCTTAGAAAAATAATTAATTTGTTATCAATAATTCAATAAAGTCTAAAAAATAGTATGAATTCTATAAAGAATTTGACCGGAGAAAGAAGAAGAAAAAGAAAAGAAAAAAAAAGTGAGTGGGGTTCAATTTGACATGGAGGTGGAAGGTGAAGAAAAAAAAGAAAATGGAGGGATGAATCACTTGAAAGTGGAATGTGGAAGATGAAGTGAAATTTAAGATAAATCAAAATTAAAAGTCAAAAAGTAAGAGCGAGAAATAAAAAAAATAAAAGATAAAGGAAAAACTTAAAATGAAAAAAAAAATTACATTTTAAATTTAATTAACACGTGTCATGTAATGATTGGTGTGTGAACACACTTGCTTCTTAAAATTTGGGGCTGATCGAAAAATGATATAATAATATCTGTTCAAAATTATTTAGTGGGTTAATAGGATGGTTGCAAAGTTAAGGTGTCTTTTTGAAAATCCGGTACAAGTTCAGCATTGACTTTATGTCTTTTCTCTAAAAAAAAATCTTTTAATCAAAGGCAATTTTTTTATAACTAGGTAATTTACCCGCGCTTCGCGTAGACATAAATAATTTTACTAAGCTTTTGAACAACCTTTCCAATAATCGACTGTTATATGAAAAATTTTTAGTAGATTTTAAAAATATTTCAACAAAAATTAAATGATTTGACATCATCACATATCTCAAGAATTGTAAATATATAATGAATGATTAAAAATATCTTCATATCTAATAATTTTTATCTTTTACATAATTTATCATAATATTTGTTTGATGATATAATTGTCTTGTTAAAACTGAGTGATTTTTTATGTAGCGATCACATTTTTAATTTAAGTAACACGTGTCATGTAATGATTGGTGTGTGAACACACTTGCTTCTTAAAATTTGGGGCTGATCGAAAAATAATAGAATAATATCTGCTCAAAATTGTATAGTGGAGTAATAGAACGGTTGCAAAATTAAAGTGTCTTTTTGAAAATCCGGTACAAGTTCAGCAGTGACTGTATGTCTTTTCTCTAAAAAAAAAAAAAAAAAAAAAAAAAAACACTTTTAATCAAAGGCAATTTTTTTTTTTATAATTTTGGTTAAATACTGCGACCTGAGGTAATTGTAATTACGATATTACCCCATTTCATTTTATATAAAAAGGGAAAACTCTAATCCCCGCCTGTAGGGTTTTGGAGGTCCGTATCTGTTGAAGAAGCCGCCGCCGCCGCAGAGAGGAAGATTCAGAAGAAGCTAGCAATGGTTTACCCAAACACCTACTCTTTCTTCTCGCACTTTTATGATTAATAATGTTTTGAAATTAATTTGGTGTTTTTGTGTGTTGGTGATTTCAGTCGCTTGTTGCGAATGAAGAGTTTCAGCACATTCTTCGTGTGCAAAACACCAACGTCGATGGAAAGCAGAAGATCATGTTCGCCTTGACCTCCATTAAAGGTATTGGCCGTCGTTTCGCGAACATTGCATGCAAGAAAGCCGATATCGACATGAACAAGAGGTTAGCCCTTTCAACTAGTATATTCCCAAATGCCCTTACTGTTTCTGTTTATCCTTTAAGTTAACTGTCTCGGTCATATAATCATAGTATGCATTTCACTATTCGATTTATTGATTTGTCAGAAATAGAACTTTACTGTTGTTTCTAGGTGTGTGCATTTTATCGTTTGCAGATATTATTTTGTGTATTATTTGTAGTTGATTTTTATCCTTCCATATAACACTCTGGTTGAGTGCATCTCTTGGGTTTTAATTCTCTATTAACCAATAGGCTTAGGGACATAGATGCAAAGCTGTTCCTTGTACTACTTTGAGGACTGTTAATCTGCAATTTAGTAACGAGGCATCATTGTGGTCATGATGCATGAATGAAGATGATTGGGCCTAGAGATTTGTCTGTGGTGGATTGTTGGGAAGACTGATGAATTGGGAATTGTGTTCTAATAGAGAGTGATTGATTTGGTTTATAACCTGGTCTATGGTGTTATTCTTCGGGACCAGGGTGACTATCTAAGAGTATTGGAGAAAGAAAGTTGTTTGTCAAAAGAATTGCTCTTTTTTATTTCCCATATTGCCTTCTCCATCTATTTTGGCAGTGATTATGAAAAAGCCCGATCTTTAGTGTTTTTTTTCCTGTTCTATGTACATGCCAGGACAACTTCTTTTCGACTTTAACATCAGTTTTAAGTTGTGATTACAGGTTCAACTGACCCCATATTTCCTTTTGTTACATTTTCAGAAAAAGAACAGTTTCAAGCTGATTGAAAATTGTTCATCCTTGTTATTCCTTTTTATTACCTCCCTCCTTTTCAATTAAAATGTCCTTTTTTACCTCCTCTTACTAATTTTGATAACTCTTTAAATCTAACATTCTATAGCATGTTTAAAACCACAAGATTCATAGGCCATTTTGGTGCATTATGCATATCTTTAATTATTGACCACTGGATTAACTAATATCCCTTTTTTTCATAAATTTGGTTCCTAGTCAAAACTAAAGCACTATACATTTAACGGAGGTCCAATAAAATGAAGTGGAAGCTTGAAAACTTTCCTGTCCATAGTCTTTGAGATTTCTGTGTAGGTTGATTTATACCTGTAGTTTGTTGCTCACGCCATACATTTTTCCGCCATACAAGGGTATCATGAGTTCACAGCTCTGTAGACGTTCCCACTTTGTATTTTATCTCTTGAAATTTAATCTGAGTTCTTCTTGCTTCTCCTTTCTGTAGGGCTGGTGAACTCACTACTGCAGAGCTTGACAGTGTCATGGTGGTTGTTGCCAATCCTCGTCAATTCAAAATCCCTGATTGGTTTTTGAACAGGCAGAAGGATTACAAGGATGGGAAGTTTTCACAAGTTACCTCTAATGCTCTTGACATGAAACTTAGGGATGATCTGGAGCGCCTGAAAAAGATCAGGTAGTTTACCCAATGCTTTTGCTGTTGAAATAATTCATTTAGCTTTTGATTAACAAAATAAAGAGAATACACACAGCATTTTGCAAATAAGGGAAACATATGGTCAAGAGTTGAAGTACCTTGTCAAAAAAGTAGTAGTAGTAGTAGAGTAAAGTTACCTATTTCAAAAAAAAAGTAGTAGTAGAGTAGAAGTAATTTAAAACCTTCTTTATTTGTGCACTTCCTTTTTATCTTATTTATTTATCCTCTGGTGATTGCAGGAATCATCGTGGTTTACGTCACTACTGGGGCCTCCGAGTTCGTGGTCAGCACACAAAGACCACTGGCCGCAGGGGAAAGACTGTTGGTGTCTCAAAAAAGCGATAAATTATCTACTTGTCAGTTCCAGTTTGTTACATGCTTTCTTTTATGCGCTGCTGGCGATATATGTCTTAAGATATTTGTTAGGGATTATGTACTGGTTATGTTTAAAATTTCCCGTTGGTGGGTTATAGTTTAATTTCTTGCTTTAGTGGCAAAAGGATTAGGTTGCTGTATGATCATGCTTTGCAGATTGTTCTTGAATTTTAAATTGAATGAGTAGTGTTTTGGATGCAATATTTTATTTTCAACTGTTTGAGTGAAAGGGGCTGGGGTTTGAATTTTAGGAGCGGATGTGTTTTCTGGGCTAGACGGAGCACTCAGAAAACTTAGGGTAGCATAATGGTAGTGCTTATTAACCCGGAACTTTAATCCAAAACATTGAAGCATGTTTGCCGTTAGAGGGGGACTACTGAGTGCTGATAGATGCTACTGTTCTTGACCTATATGATTTGTGAATTGTTGTTTTAGTAAAGCTGAAATTTCTGAGGAATTTTGGTTTGACTAGTGATTTGTAGTATTATCATCAAAGAAATCAAGTATTCTTGCATGCTCACTGTTGGGGATGTGAAAGGAACTCTCAAGCAGTTTGGTGGCTTAAAACATGTGAAATTCACAACATAGATGAGTGCAATTCTAGTCTTGAGCGAGATGCACACATTTCGTACATGTTAAATATACTTTTCGTACACAGAACATTTGTAAATTCTTAATTTTAAATGAGATCTACATATTGTTTATCAATTTCATACGCAAAATTTTAAGCAAACTTTGTAAGCCTTTAACCAATATTTTGTATATATTTCATAAGAATATAACTTCGGTAACATTTTGTAAACTGAAACATTTTGTGAACTGAAAATTCTTGGTATATTTCATAAATGTGTCTAATTTTGCATAATATATATAGTTCATAAATATGGGTCTAATTTTGCATAGTATATATAGTTGATTCTTCCCCCTCCAATATAAGGCAATTGGGCTGTTCCTTAAAAAGAGTTAAGGTTAAAAATAGCTTATGCTAGAAACATAATAAGACTCTGTAGCTGTAGTTTGCTTAATTACGATTCGTAGCTATAGCCTATTTGTTATAATGAGAAGAGAAGCGAGCGGGTTTGGGAGAGAAGAGAGATGCGAGTTGTATTTGTATATATGCGGGATAATTATATATTTTTAACTAGCATGTATTTGTATCAACGAGCACAATTGTATTAACGGATATAATTTATGTATTTATATATGTGTTGTATAAATGTAACTAGTATGTATATGTGTTAAGGAATACAATTAGTAATAATGAATAAATTGTATCAACGACTACAATTGTATCAAGTTCAAGTGTATTGACAAAATACAATTTGTATCAACAAATACAACTGTATCAACGTTGTATTTCATAACATTTGCATTTATATTCACGTGTATTTGTATTTGTATCATTGAAAGACAGTATTCATTTGTTGCCATGTGTATTTTGTATATATATATATATATATATATATATATATTTCTTGGCTTTTGTATTTGTATTTGTTGCCTTATATGTATTAGTATTAATCCGCTGTCATATGTCTTTGTATCTCGTATCACTGAAAATGATCTATATGTTTGTATCATTAACTATTAACATTTATATTTGTATAATTAATTATTACTATTTGTATTTGTTTTAAGATAGAAAAGAGGAGACGAAAGAGAGAGAGGGGGAGGGGGATCCAGATGAGGATTAGTTTTGTCATGATTAGTTATTAAACTTTGTCTCTTTTTGTGCATGAAGACCCCTCGTATGAGTCATTTGGACGCCACACTTGCATTTTTGAGTTGGCTTAAGACTCGTTGTTTTTTGAGTCTGCCCCATCGATCCAAAGAAGATGAGACGAAAGCTATTATATCAGGCAAGGAAAGCATACTTCTTGAAAAAATTTCTATCAACCACTATATATATGCAAGCAACTTGTTCTAAAATTCTTACATGTTGTAAGAAGCGAAGTAAAGTTTAGAGTAACCAAATCCAATTATATAACCATCACAATCAAATTACCTTCCTTTTCCAGCTTTCAACATCAAATCAAATTAAACTTAGAAATTAAATTATACGATCGGATACAACAATTCAAGATGATTATCAACTTGCCAAATATCAAAGAAAGGCTACAATGGTGAATTAACCGTTAAGTTGAAATTCAATTTTGTTATGATATTTTCAAAGTTCTGCTTATAAGTATTTTATTCGTTAAATGTTGAAAAAAATTCATATATTGTAATTTTAATGTGGTTTATCGATAATTATCTTTATTTATGAAGATATTAAAAAATTTATCAATTAATTTTGATTATTATTGTTTTTGTCACAGTCCGGTTGCACATAAAAAAAATATTGTTTCAATTTCATTGAATCATCATTTTTGTTAAATTACACTTGTTACATGTGGTTGGTTACATTTATTTATATTTATTTTAATATTTTTAGCAGAGTTTAAGAATACATTGCATACACATATATCTAATTAGCTCATGATTTTGATAGTCCATAATTTTGTAGAATGAGTGGTTTTAAATTGATTATATAATCTTTATTTAGTTTCAAAATAAAAAAGATGGTGAATAATTTTTATATTTAAGTAAATGATTTTCAATTTTTTTTTTTGGAACCTAGATAACGTGCCGCTGCTACAATCTCTGTCACAGCTTCTCTCCTTCGGGTGAGTACTCTATAGTGAGCACTTTATGCACTAGGTAAACCCCTACTATGTAATAGCGTGCAAATCAATTTTCAGATTTTTGTTCCATTAGTTTTCGGGTGAGCTCACCGGAGCTTGAGCAATGAAGCCTTCCATCACCACAATGCCATGGCTGCTTCTTCTCTCTCCCCACCACCCAGTTACTGTTCACTATCAAACAATCAGTCAACAACCAAACAGCCGTCCACGCACCTCATTGGCAAGCCACCACGCAGCCACAAACCACCAGTCACACCCAGCCAGCAAGCTAAAAACTCGCGCAGCCAACGAACATCAACAATCCAGCCGCCGAAACTCCTGACTCTAGCGAAGCTTAGGGAACAACTAGCAATTTGTTGGGTTCGAAAGTGATTAGGGCATCATGCGAAAACTTACAATTGCAAATCAAGACATTGATAAATTAGATGAAAAAAACTTATACTAAATTTCAAAATATTATTATATGGTTTGACTAATTGGTCTATATATGAAAACTAATACAAAAAAAAAATATTAAAACTGTAGAGAGAATAGGGATCTTTAAATCTCTAAACGATTGCATTATAAATTCTATTGTGTTCTGCAATGAGAATAAAAATCAATTTAAAGATGTTCAAATTTTTCCTCTAAAAAAAGAATAAATCAAATATGAAAGAAAATTATAATTTTTTTCAAGAAAAATTGAAGCATTTAGGATAATATTTGGATTTTCCTTCGAGAAAAAAATAAATTTCAAATAAAATAAGAAAATCAGAATAAATTCCTAACAAATAGGAGCTTCGAACTGCGTAAACTCCGACAACCAGTCACCACGAACGACCAAATCACCACTGTGACTCTTCTAGTTTTTGCATTTTTGTTTATTTCTAAGTCTGTTATTATTGTTTTTGATAAATGTTTACTTTTATTATTTGTTGGACTGATAATATTCTATTCTTGTTTTCATTTTGGGTATTTCACCATTTTCGTACTGATTTGTTACTATTTTGATATTGCCATTGGTTGTTTTATATTCATTTTGTGCAATTTTTAATTATTGTGATTACCAATTGTGTGATATTTGAGATTTTCTTTTTTCTTAGATATTATTTTAATGTGGGAAAATGCATAAATTTACTCTTGAACTTGTCTCGAAAAATTAGTTACACGCTTAAACTATCATGACGACCTTTTACATATCTAAACTATTTAAAAATGATTTTTACCCCAAAACTGACGTGGCAAAAAAGAAAAAAAGAAAAGCGCGTTTAGCAGTAAATAAATTTTAAAAAATAATTAAAATCCTCTTTCTCCTACCACCCTACGCTAGGGGTATCAAAAGAAAATAAAAAATCACCGAACCTAATCGAATCGAATCGATTTATGTTATTTTTTCAATAAAACCGTGGACGTTTATTTAAGTGTATAACCGTCCCGAACAATTGGGATGATCTTTTTAATCTATGAAAACAACAGAAAATTTTTCGAACCAAACAACCTTACATGTATGCAAATATATTTTATATATTAACAATATGTTAAATTTAATATATAAATATATTTTATGTAATAATTTTTAAATATAAATATAATCTAGGTCCTATGCCTCTAGTGACTATAGACAACATTGGGTCTTTCCTCTTTAATTAACATTTACTTAATTAAGTTTAGAATTAAAAGATACTGTAATAGATATTCTATCAAACAATACAACAAAACATATGCAAACACTCCTATTAAATGTTTAGTATCGAAAAATACGGCAATAAGGTTTTATATTCTTGTCTTCTTGATGAAGAATTAAAATGCTTCTTCAATAACATATCTGTGAAAGAAATATTTTAATAGTAGTATATTTTGAGGTGATATTTTAAAAGTAAAAAAAAATTTAAAATTAACCAAACCGTACCGATACCGAAGAGAAACCGATATGATTGGGATGATTTTAAAAAATCTAATTTTGATTATATATTATAAAATAACCAAAAAATTGGGATGATATAATTTTAAAAAAATAATCGACCGAACCGTACCATTGACACCTTTACCCTACGCCCACCCCACACCTCTTCTTCTTCTTCACAAGCAACAATCTTCTTCTTCTTCTTTATTTTTTTCATAATTTTTTCTTACCCAATTTCCATCTACCTCACTATGCCTCCACCAAAATCCTCTGCCCCCCTAATCATATCCTATTTTAATGGTTATTCGATTTCACCATTTTCCTTATATTTGATTTTTCTCTTCGGCTTTGTTGGTGGTTGATAAAATTGATGAGTAAGTTTAAAAAATAAAATATAATGATGGATTTGTTGGTGAGGGGTAACAAGAAGCGGGAATTGAAGGTTGTGGAGAAGGAAAAATTGATATTAACAATGGTGGTAGTGATATTTGGTGGTGGGTTTGTACCTTTTGATGGTGATGAATTTGTTTATGGGTGTCAAATTTTGTAGTGGGTCTTTATAATTTTTGTGGGGATAATGGTGATAGTATGATTTCGATTGTGGATTTGATCTTACGTGGTGAAATTTATGGTGACTATTTCAATTTTCATGGTGAAATATATAAATTTAGTAGTAATATGGCGGCAATGGTAGTGATTTCATGGTGTGTTCATCGAAGAAGAAACAATTGAATGACATGGAGAATTTTAGTCAAAGTTTGACATGACATCTGATGTGACAGTAATATGACATTGATGTGGTGCAAGTGTGATACACTTTCATTGTGAAAGCGGTGCTACATGTCTCAGGAGGTAAAAAAATTCACAATTTAGTAGCAGAGGTATGTAATAGGTCACCGTATTAGTTTAAATGTGTAACTGACTTTTGGAGACAAGTTCAGGGGTGAATTTATACTTTTCTTATGTTAGGTATCTTCTAGTAACCATAGTATGAAGTCGTCTTTGTTAAAGAACACTTTACATCTTATCTAAGACTTTAATTTTCGACGCAAATTCGAATTTAGTCAGGCTCCAATGTGGATATCGAATGAAAAAAAAAATATTTTGATTTTGTGATACATGCAGTGATTATTTTGATATAAATAAAAGAGCACTTTACATTCAATTTAGGACTTTAATTTTTGGTGCAAATTAGTCAGACTCTAATGTGGATATCAAATATCGAATGAAAAAAAATAAAATTTTATTTTGTGATACATGTGGTGATTATTTTGAGAGAGAGAGGGGGGAGAGGGGGGGGGGGAGGGGGGATGATGATGATGATATCACTATAGAACTTTCTTAATATATATAGTCTTGTATTTTTTTTAATTTTTGTTGTTATTTGTGATTAATATTAAGTATATAGTTAAAATTAGTCAATTAATTTTATTTTTTATTGATTTTCGAGTCCTCCCCAATTTTAAAAGATAGAAATTTTAGTTTAAGTTTATATTCATTACAAGTTAAAAATTATTGTGGAAGAATTTTTTTTATCGATTTTCAAGACCGCTCATGTATATAAGACTGATTTTGTCTTTGAGTTATTATTTCTTTCATTTAATTTGAATAATCTTTATCCATTATTAACACTTTTACTAAGTATCTTTTTTTTAAAAAAAATAAATTAATTCCTATCATTGTCACTGTGACAAGATTACAAATTGGAGAAGGAGGACTAGACCTTGCCTTCTTGTGAAGGATTACACAGTTGCAATAGACAAAAAATTGCACAAAGTGGCAATAGGAAGAAAATCTTCAAGGAGGATCAAAATAAATCAAACTCGGTTTCTTTCTTTTAGTCCTAAATGAAGGAAATTGCCATCTAAGTTAAAAAGACCCTTTACCTGTCTCGGCAATGAGTTAGGATCAGTATAAATCTTGACACTGTTGATGGAATGGCTCATCGGCACTAGTTTATCAACCACTTTATTGGCTTCTTTGAAGCAATGATCAATCTGGATATCATATCTACATACTAACTTCCTAATTTCTTCAACTGTTTATCTAATTCTCCAAGGACTGGACCAAAAATTTTGGATACAATTTTGAAGGAGAAGTGAATCCGTTTCACCAGTTATATTGTTATACCCATTGTCTATGCACCATTTTAGACCAAATAGAAATGCACTAGCTTCAGCTGTATTACTGGTTCCATTTCCAAGTGGAAGGATGAAGGCCATGATACAGTTGCCATTTGAATCTCTCACAATGCCACCTCCACCACTTGAGTTTCTAACACATGTCCCATCCGAGTTCATTTTGACAAAGGGTGAAGATGGTCTAATCCACTTGATAGGAAATGAGGTAGTACCAACAAAATTGGTTTCCATGAGCTTGAGAAATTTTTCCCAATCATCTGGTATGTCAAGATTTGGGAAAATCTTCTTAGTTAGATGACAAATGTTGAAGGAGATTTGATAGGTAGATCTTGTGATGGATGGTCTTTCCTCATCATATCTAGAACTGCATCTTGATCTCCAAAGCTCCCACATAAGGATAGGTGGGAGGATCTTTAGTACATAGGTGGCCACATGATTTTTGGAGGTGCAGTTCCAATATTTGTGAAGCAGATCTCGAAGGTTGGTATTTCTGGTTATGATGCCCATCCTGCCAGCAAAAGTACTCCACAATAGTTGTGCAAAGTTTCCATTCCTGGATTCATACCTGCGCTAACACAACAAAAACATTTAGAGACAGAAGTTATTTTAAATTTTTTATTTACCTTATCATCAGTAGGCAATCTGCAGTGGATGTCTTTCCAAGCAACACATGACATTTTTTAAGGAACATTTTTTTGCCAAATCTTAGAGTCAATAGGTGCAAAAGGTTTTTTCTGTCTAAGGAGCCTCCAGGTTGATGAAGCAGAGAAGTTTCCTGATACAGAGAATTTCCAATACGGAGTATCCTCGGCAATAAGAGATAAGATTAAGTAACATTTTTCGATGATCTCTTTGATTTGATCAGGAGGATGAGGATTAAGGATTGTCCAGTCCCATTGACCTTGTTTGAAAACCTCTTTGATACATATATGTTGGCATACCAGAGTGTCTTCAATTAGATCACTTAAAGGCCCATGATTGGTCCAATTATCGAACTAAAAGTTGGTGTTTCCTTTCTTAACTTTCCACCAGATCTTATCATCCATTTCACCTCTCATTATTAACATAGCTTTTCATCTATGAGATTGACCTTATTTTCATTGGACAGTAGTAGGGTGTTCATCTCTGCAGTACTTTGTATTTAAGAAATTTGTCCATAAAGAATCAGTAGTTCTAAACTTCCACCACTGTTTTACCGTGAAAGATTTGTAAGTGTTTACAAGCTTTCTGAAATTGGACCCTCTTTCATTGTATGGGTAACTTAGGTTTTCCCAAGATATCCAATCATATTTCCTTCCTTCTTTATTACCAGACCAATAAAACCTAGTCAGATAGGTCTCAATCATCTCAAGAGTGCCTTTGGGAGGATGTCCAACTGCAAGAGTGTGAACATTGAGTGCTAGTAGTACATGTCTAATAAGAGTAGCTCTTCCTCCAGACGAAAAGGGTTTAAGATGACATCCCTTGATCCTGTTGGTGATCTTGCAGATCATATCAGTGAAAATTTCAAGGATCTTCCTTCCTATATATATATTGGACATCCTAAATATTTAATAAGAAGATGTTCATATCTCATATGAAGAATTTTCCCGACCCTTCTGATAGAAATTAAAAAAGTGTTAGGAGCCATGGTGAAAGAGCATTTGTTTTTGTTAATCAGCTGACCAAAGACTCTTTCATATGTAGCTAGTGTCTTCAGAATAACATGTAGAGTGGCTTTTCTTCCACTACTGAAGATAATAGTATCATCTGCAAAAGATAGATGGTTAACTTGGGGTCCATAAGATTGCATTAAAAAACCAATGAAAGCAAGATCTCTATATAAAGCTTAAGCAATTTAGACAATAATTCAACCGAGAGTACAAAAAGGCTAAGTGAGAGAGGATCTCCCTGTATAACTCCTATTTTTCTGCTTTAAGAGAAGCCTTCTAGCTCGTTTTAAAGCGTTGAAGAGAGAGATAGGACATTCGAAAGATAGTTGTTGAGGAAGCGATTTCTAACTACGAGTCCGTTTTCAAGCTAACTGAATGAGGCCTCTTCCAGATTTAAAGAAGCCATGTCTTCTTCCATTAAATAGAAGTGTGTACCAGTTATTAGATATGTACCTGTATATAAGATCAATCTAAGACTTTGCAAAGCCAAATTTCCTCGGAATAAAGCAAAGAAAAGGCCATGAAACTCTATCATAGGCCTTTGACATATCAAGTTTAATCACAACATTACCCCATAACTATATTTGTTAATATTATTAACAATTTTCTGAGCTAACAAGATATTTTCGATTATGGCTCTTCCTTTAACAAAACCACTTTGATTATGGCTAATGATGTTAGGAAGTATTTTAGATAGTCTAGTATTGATAAGTTTAGCAATGATCTTACTCGAAGTATTACAGAGACTAATAGGCCTAAAGTCAGTAAAATCTTGGGGGGAATTGACTTTAGGAAGCATACAATGCAGGTATGAGAGAATTTTTTTGGAAGGGTAGCACCTTGGAATAATGATATAATGGCCGCATGAATATCATTTTCTATAATTTGCCAAGCTGATTGGTAGAATTTTCCATTTAGTCCATCTGGTGCACTATCTGGATCAATCGAGAAGATTGTGTCTTTTATCTCTTGAAGGGTAGGCAGGGAAGTAAGATTATCATTGTCCTCATTTGTGACCATCCTCTCTTTCACATTAAGAACATAATTATCTTCTTCTATATGCTCAGCTTTGAAAAGATGGGAGAAGAACTTGATTGCAGCATCAGCTATTTGCGGTGTTCCTTCCACCCAATTCCCGTCTTGAGCCTTAATCTTGTGAATAGTTAATCTCTTCTTCTTGTCCTTGATAACATTGTGGAAAAAGGTAGAGTGGTGTCTCCTTCCAACCATTTAATTATAGCTTTCTGGCTCAAACCTTTTTCCTGAATTTTCAGGAATCTAGTGTATTCAACTTTAGCTTTAGAGAGATTCATTTTGTTCTCCTGGGTATTGTTGTTGATAGAAGCCTCCTCTAGATCTCTGACGAGGCATTATAGTCTTTAAGGCTCTTCATACAAATCACCAAAAGCAGTTCTCGACCAGCTACTAAGACCTTTAATAGTATTTTTAATTTTTTGATGTAGGACTTGCAAAGGGTTGCCTTCTTGACTAGGAGAGTAGGAGTCCAGTCCTCTTGGATCACAAACAAATACTTCTCATGATCAGCCCATATGTTCAGAAACCTGAAATATTTAATAAAGTTAGCGTTATCAGGGATACAACTAATTAAGAGAGGAGCGTGATCCAAACAAGTTCTAGATAAGTGGGTAACAGTAGTTCCACTAAATTTGTCAAACCAATGAATATTGTAAGTAAGCCTGTCAAGTCTCTTCCAGATAGTGTTAGGAGGATCTCGATTGTCACTCCAAGTAAACTTGGGACCTAGATACCCTCCATCTTGGAGATCGCAATCATCTAGATAAGAAGTGAAATCATAACTTTCTTCCAGTCTAAAAGGGAGACCTCCGATTTTTTCCTCAGGACAAGTGATGGCATTAAAGTCACCCACAACACCCCAATGTCCTGTTATTCTGCTATAAATATCTCTCAGATCATCCCAAAGTGGTACTCGGAGTTTCTCATCACATTTTGCGTAAACGATATGAAAGTCCATAGAATTTTGTGGATGATATACATGTACCAAAACATGTTGTTCCTTGTCTTCAATGATATCCAAGCTATAATCAATGGACCGAAAAATCCAAATCTTGTTGGAGCAATTATGGAAACAAATGAGTGTATCCTAATATCCTTCTAAATTTTTCAATTTTCCTCGAGTTCACCATGGGTTCTTGAATAAACATATAAGGAAATTTGTGTTGTCGTTTGAGAGTTTGTAGTCTCTCTAATGAACCTTGAGACCCAATCCCCCTAATATTCCATGAGAGTGTATTAATCATAGGAAGTATTAGGGAGGGGTTGATATTTGTGATTTGTGAGTGGACTCAAGAGAATTGGTAAGTCCTATTTCTTCATTCGGTGACTCCCTCCTCCCTCTATGGGAGAGGTTGTTGTAGTATTCCACTTTGTGTTGGACTTGATTAGGGATATCTGCCTTAACACAAGTTAAAGATGGCATGTCACCCCTAGTTAATTCATCATCAGAGAGGGATGAGCTATATCTTCCTCTGCATTAACCATAGAGAGGTCTTGTTCACAATCTTTATAGGCAGTATCTTCTTTATCCATCTTGTAACACATCATCATATTATCCTCTTGTGCAGCACCTATCCTATAATCGATATCTCGATTAAGTCCCCGATCCTCCTTTTTCTTAGCTTGCCTAAAACTTATATTCTCAATCAAGTTTAGTTCGAGACCAATTAGAGGAGGGATACCATGTTTTTTTCTCTTCGGGGATCTTCTCTTTGGTTTCAAACACAACTTCAGTGGGGATAGATACAATAGAGGAAAATTTAATTTTCATGTCGGATTCCTTGATTTTACTATTATCCTGACCTTTTATCAAAATGGTGTTCATGTTTTGCACTTTCAACTTCAAATCAGGATATATAGTTTCTTTACTTTGCTTCGTCTTCATTCTGTTGTTCTTGATACTCTGCAAATTTTTTCTCTTTCTTACTTTTTTGGCTTATTCTTTTTTTCCCATGTTGGCATGGGATCTCAGAGTACAGCTTTTTGTAGACACTATTTTTTATTTAAATCGTCACAGTTGTTGGTAATTTTTGGCTCTTCTTTTCCCTTTTTGGGACTATTTGTCGGGCAAAGGTTCAGGGTCTCCACGTTAATGACGTTGAATTGATTTTTTTCACTCCCTGAGTTGCAACTTGTTCCAATATAACGATTGGGATGTCCTGCCCCTTCAAAGGCATTGGACTTGGCAGCACCTTTACCTTTTTTGTTGGTAACTGTTTGCCATTCTTCTTCCCCCTCTTTTTCGTCGTTGAACTTTCTAGTGACTTGAGGTGGGTGTTCCACCAGCTTTGGATATGATTGATGTTTTCACTCGTTTTGGTTTATTGCTCCTTCCGATGATCTTTATATACATTTTCTGCTTCCTTATTTAAAGTAGGATGAAGTTTTTGGCATTTATCAGCAGTGTGACCTTGCATTTTGCAATGTGAGTAGAAGGCAGGAATGGTCTCGTACTCAACTCTTTGGTTGATCATCTCAGTCATGCCATCATTGTTAGTAATCTCGAGAATCACTTCCTTTATCAGAGGTTTTGACAAATCTATTTCGACTCTCACTTTGGCAGTAGTAGGCCTTGTTTTAGAGATGACACCTTTGTCTAACAACAAGGTGGTTCAACAATTCTACATATTGCATCCCACTCGTAGAAATGCCATGACAAGTCTGGTAAGTTAATCCAAACAGGGGCCATTTGATTTGAATTTTGTAGACCATTTCATTATCCACTACTAGAAAACTGTAAATTACCTCGAGATTTTACTTGGGGATTATTTTTGCAGAAATTTCCTATGAATTTTCATGCGAAATTAAGAAATTCCTAAATTCTGGATTTTTTTACCTACGAAAAACATTTCCCCAGAAAAATTGGTAGGTAAATTTGGTGCCATTTTCGCAAAATTATTACCTAGGGAATTATTTGGGGAAAATAATTTTCAAGTACCATTTTCATAGGTAAATTCGCTGAAAAGAAAACTATTTATTAATTTGTTTGAAAGAAAATTGCTAAATAAACTTATTTGCCGATCCAGTTAGAAATAATTACTTAGAAAAATATTTTTAAATAATTTCATATGTGGTATTACCTAAGGATTTATGTTCTACAAATTTTGTTGGGAGTTTATTTCTTGAGGATTTACCCGGGAATTTTTTTACTTGTAGAATTACTTGGGGATTTTATTATTGTGAATTCGATTGGAGATTTTTTGAGGAATGCGAACTTTTTTAAATATAACTTAACTTGAAGGTTTTTTTTTAAATCTAAGAACTTGTTTTATTTGAAAACTTCAAGGAATATTTTCTTTAAAATATATTTAACCAAATAAAAAATTACAATAATATAAAAAATATCAATGACATTAGAATGAATTTTATTGTTAAATATTTACTCTACTTTTAGATTAAATAAATTATTATACAATAATATGAATTTAATACGGTGTTGGAACATTATTACAAATGTCATTTTGATTATTTTTAACTTATCACACAAAACCAATGATGCGGTTTTTTTCTTGTTTTTTTTTTTTTCAATTTAAAAGATAGAAAAAATTAAAATTATATGACTAGTTATTTACCTAGTAGAAAAATAACTATCATAAATGTGATTAAATTTGATTTAATATTAGTTATATTAAATTGTGTATTATTGAATAAGGCAAGCATTATATTAAAGTAGAGAAAAATTTGATGATATACATTATTAATGTGAAGTTTAATTACCCTTCATTGATAAAATTATATTAAATAAAAAATAAATAAAATTTACTTGTATATCCAATTGATATTTTTTACAAGCGTTAATAATGACATAATTTCTCTATATATAGTAAGTTATTAAATGATATTTATTTGCAAATATATAATTAAGTATGTTAAAATATAAATTAAAATTAAAAATACCACAAATACCTAATAAGATATACTATCAATTATTGATTATAACTTTCTTCCACTTTAAACTTATAAATTTATTTATATTTTCAATTATTTATTTATAAAAACTTTGCAAGTATAATTTAAACTTTGTCTACGTTTAATATGCTTAGTTATAGACATTATCTCATAGGAAGTGTAAGAATAAAATTTTCATGAATGTTGGGTGGTAGTGATTTATTTTAAATATATAAATAATTGTCATGTTTTAATTTTAAGAGTCAAATTACATGAACTTTAGTGAATGTTTAAGATATATTTTATTACCATATTAATATGAGATGAAGAGTACTTTTGTAGAATTTATGAATATCTAAATGATATTTTAAATACTCAATTGAATTAATTAATTTTTTTTTAAAAAATTAATCAAATTGGAGAAAGACACAAAAAAATTAGGGTAGTGTCATGGTATCTTTTGTACCACTTCGGAAAAAGCTACCAAAAATGTCACGCCCCAAACTCGAGAGGCGCAATTGGCTTCTAATGCCAAAACTCAGGCCCGAGCCGACCCTGCTGAACCATTTGCTACTAGCGCATGGCAGCCACACATAATGAAGAAATCAAACAAGTATATCTCGGCTTAAAACTAAGCAATCGGCCGGCAAGGCCCCTGTCAACTAATCTATAAAAGAAACAGCTACTCCCAGGAGATCATATAAATAAATAGTCAACTAGCATAGAAGTCCTAATTGGGCCGTCGAGGCCACCATGATATCTATACCAAAACTAAAAGCAGGTATATATCAATACAATACATCAAACAGCTCACAAGCTTCCGCAAACCAACAACATAGGCTAGCATGGCCATAACGTAGCTATAAACCCCACACACTAGTCTGCAAGCCTCTAAGAGTAGTAAAGATTGGTGGGACAGGGCCCTAGCCTACCCATAAAGATATATACAACAAAATGTAACAAACCTCCCAACTCTGGCAGCTCCGGAGGAAAGGGGCTAGCCAATCGGATAAAAGTCAATCCTGCTGCTGAGGAGGTCTACCCAGTCGTCTGTCAGGACCTGCATGCATGAATGCAGCGCCCCCAAGGCCATGGGGCGTCAGTACAAAAAAATGTAGAGAGTGTGAAAGACAATAGACTATGATGTGGTATTCTGATATACTGGAATAATCCAATAAATAAATCAAGGCTAAGATAAGTGTACTGACCTGCTCCTAAATCTAAACTTATTAAAAATAATAAAACAACAACCTAACCAAGCCCCCATAAGCTCGGCAGGTACAAACAGCACACAAGACCACCTACTCAGGCCCCCATAAGCCCGGAAGGTGCCAATCAGCCTATATACCCCTATCAGTAGTTCCCTAGCCCCGTAGGCAGTCACATAGCCCTCTTAGACATTAATATAGCCCCTTAGGTAGCACATAGCTCCTTTAGGCATCAACGTAGCTTATAGACAACTCATAGCCCTTTTAGGCAACAACATGGCCCTGTAGGAAGAACATAGACTTCTTAGGCGTCAATATAGCCCTGTAGGCAACTCATAGCCCTGTTAGGCATCCATATAGCCCTGTAGGCAGAACATAGCCCTTCTTAGGCATATATCACATTCCTGCAGCTAACCACGATAGCCCCAACGACAATAATAACAATCCAACCGCTAAAAGCGAGCAATTTAGTTATAAACAACCTATACAAATAGCCTCTTAAGTCGTGTCCAACATAGGGACGCTACTAACTGAATAAGAATCTCGACAAGGGAGGATTATATCAACTCGAGCAGCCAACAATATATCAATGATAACAACCCAAATACATTGCTTCTAAACTTTAAGGAAGCATGTCGTAAGTAGGGAATAGCCTTAACATACCTTTCCAATGAACGCTCGAAAAACTGTAGTTCCTTCACGAAAGTTGTTCCTTATGTCCTAAGCTTCGCAAACACTATATATACACAGCTGGTACGCACCTATAAACAGTTTATAATTAATCTTATATCGGCAGATTTGCCTTATTGCCCCAACTTGTTGAAACGTCCGTAGAAATTCATAAAAACAATCATAAAAGAGTCCCGAGATGATTACCTTAGTTAACCAAGTTAAAACCTTGAAGAAACACCAATAGTTACAAATTTATATCTTTAAAAACCAGCTCCAAACGTAGCAAATAGAAGGGAAAACGATTGCCAAGTGTAGGGATTACGTTTCTAGGCACGGGGGCAATGCTTAATGGTAGAAATCGTCAAAACTAACCTTCATCATGCTAGGACTCCATAGGAACCCTCTCCTAAGCTTTTTTTCTGGTTTTGGAACTGAAATGAACTGTTTCCATGGCTAAAAACGTTAAATAGCAGACATACCATATTTCTTTACTCGACCCGGATCCGACCCGGATTCTGCCCTGACAGTCCCTAGTAAAACCCTCATAACTTTTTACTCGGATGTCCATTTGATACGGAGTTTTTTGCGTTGCAAACTAGACTCGTAGGCCTTCGATTTAATGGGTAATAGGCCTTCTAACTCTTTATATATTGGGAGAAAACATCCAATACATTTGACCCAAATTTCAAAGAAATCTTTAAAAAGGAACTTACGATAACTTTTATTATGCCACTTACTTAACTTCAAAACTTGAGATAAAACCCTTGAACACTTAAAATATGACATACCACATCCTTTTTTATTTATTACTCACCCTCTTTGTCTTTCCACGAAGGTACGAGTTAATTTAGACGTTTTGAAATAGTCGGGGTGTTAGTTCATGGGCCTTCTAAATCTTCATATTTTAAAAGATATGGTTGTTTGAACTCGTGTGAAAAACTTGGCCGATAAAAATATTTTGAACTTAGCTTGGTATTGAGATACTTTATGACCCTAAACAACATCTGATACACGTACTATACATTGTAAAATGAACTTTTGTTTAAAAAAAAGTAAATTTACCACTAGACAGTGTCTAGCGGCCTTTTATTAAACATAAAAAAATATCAATAAGAACAAGTACAAGCAAGGGGGGATAGGTCTTACATTACTAATCCTAATGAAGTACCTAACTTCTGCTACTTAACAAGCATAAAGAAAATAAGAGCTAGAGAGAACTAAGTATTTTCTGATCATCACATAGTTTGTAATACACTCCATGATGATATTACAAATGAGGATGCTTAAATAATGTAAAAAAATGTCAATCAAGAAGAAAGTTGAGTTATCAACCTCAAAATTTCTATTACAAAAGCATGAATTAAAAAAGATTGATTGCCCATCAAAAGTAACTTGAAGTATTTTCTCTTGTATTCTTCTTCAAAATCCAACAACACTTGATAATTCATATCTTCTTTATGAATTTATTGGTTCTAGTTGAACCTATTGATACTATCAAATGGTTTTGCATTGCCTGTCGCATCGGTAGGTGCCTTGGAACAAACTCCTCAGTCATTTTACCGCTCCAACTATGTTGTCTTCCATGTGTCTTCTTTTTGCTTTTGTTGCTTCCACTTCTTTGTTGCCTAGGTGATATATCCCCTTCCCTATCCACTCTATCAAAGCATATGTCCAGCATATTTTCTTCCTCATCTTCATCAAGATAATCCTCACCCAAATCAATTGTATTTGACACTAAGGCCCTTGGCTCATTCTTCTTTGCAAGCACACATTTAGGCACAAATACGAATTCTTCTGGACTTAATTTGCTATTCAAAGCAGGTGGTGAGACCTGATTTTCTTGGATCAAATCGTTGTCATTCTCTGTTAACCTTACTTGCTTTCCAGAAGTCTTTAATAAAGTATCAAAACTATTCAAACATAATAGGTCTCTTGAGGCATTACTAATATCTTGCCTCTTCTCACTGTCATGAAAATTTCCAGTTGGACCCTTTTCACTACATGGAGAATTATTTTGACTAGTCGGGGAAAGGACCCGACTACTAGTTGATGTTTTGTGTGCAACCACTCTCCAGTTTTCAGTTGCATTCTCATTTTCAACTTGCAAAACATGCTGCCGAGAAATTTCAGCATCTTCAACATCAGATGTATCCATTAGTTTTTGTCCTGAATCCATTAATTTTTGCCCTGAACCAACTCGCGGCGCATCAACCCTAACTCTTGGTGTTTCCCCTGCGTTTTTAGTTGCATTAGACATCAAATTCATCCCAACTTCTTTTGATTTCACCTCATTAGTAGCAGCATGTTGGTTATTGCAATCATCTTTATTTTCGGTAGTTGTTTGAACATCAATATTACTTATATCAACTTTCATTGAGTCTGCACGATTTTGCTCAGATGTGGCAGCAACCAATTGTCGATCTAAATAAGTAGTTTTACTTTGATTGACATCTACAATCTTTCTTTTTTCATTTAGTATTTCTCTCGCATCACCTTGATACTTTTCACTAACGGTAGTACCTATTAAAGCAACTTCAATGGTATCATCAATTTGTTTGTTATTTTGATTTCTTTTCGAGATCAAACGACAACTATCTTCATCATGACCTTGGTGCTTACAATAATTACAATACAAAGATAGATTATCATATACAATCTCCTGAAAATCCTCGATCAACTTACCAGATTTTCCATCCACAAACTTCAATCTTATACGATTTAGAAGCTTTTCCACTAGATCAAGTATTACCTTGATCCTAGTCGTGCTAGGTCTTGACTTGATTTGAGTAGATTTATCTATAGCTATTGGTTTCCCAACTGCTGATGCTATAGACAACAAAGACTTCTTTGCAAACAAATCTGTTGATAAGTTCGGTAAAGAAATCCAAAGCACAGCTAACGTCGTTTTCTCCTTAGGGTTATATTCAATGGACCATGGAAAAATCCTACATTGGTGCTCCTCTCCATTGTAGAGAAGATAATTAATTGAGCGAGATAAAACTAGTACATAATCTTCATATTGATCAAACCTCACCAAAATTTGTCTTGCAGCAACTAAGCCAATTAAACAATTGCCCTTGGTACCAAGATGTTTCGATAAAATTGACCTTAATACCTTCAAATCTGGCGCACCATGGGATAATTTAAACACCACTGCTTGATGTAATCCCTCTTCGATCATAAAGTCTTGCCTTTCCTCCATTGAAAACGTGATAGTAGGTTCTCCATAAATTATTTCGATTGATTTTACGATTGTTTTTGAGTTAATTAGGGCAGATTGTTTATGATTTATAGTATTGAAATTGAAAAGGGTGGTGGTTTGGGGTGGTGGGGCGGGCTGGACAGCCTCGAAAGGAGTCCGTCCAGTGGCCGTAGCAGCCATGATAGCTGCGCTGCTGCCTATGTAGGAGTCAAACCCTAGATCGGCAGTTCTTTTTTTTGGTTGAGCCTTTGTAAAGGAACTCAATATGCATGTACAACTTAAAAATTACCGAATTCAAACATATACGCGTACAGAGGATAATTAAAAAAAATTCTTAGAAGTTGTGGGGCGTCACACACTTGTATGACCATTTGTCACACACTTTTTTAGACTAAGTTGATGGACACTTGTCCACATCTCACCCATAAAGGGTGTCAAATGAATTACTCCCTCTATTTGACTTTATGTCATTTAGTATAACTTGGAATAAAGTTAAAGAAAAAAAGCTTTTTGAAACTTGTGTTATAAAATAAATTATTTCATTAAGGGTAAAATAAATATTTTAAAGTTAAATTATTATCAGATTTATGAATGTGGTATTCTTTTGAGATTGACTAAAAAGAAAGCGAGTCATATAAATTGAAACAGAACATAGTAATTGTGTGATATATATATATATATGTTCAATTTTACTTGTCCCCTATGTCAAAAATATTTTTTTTTATTTTTACTTGTCACTTTTAATACATCAAATTTTTTCATGTTTTACCCTCAAAATTAATTATTTATTCTCCAAATCATTTTCCAAACCTAATTACTTAATACCAATTAATAAGGTTCCAAACTTAATTACTTAATACTAATTAATAAGGTCTATGTGGTAAAATAGTCATGTCAATCATTAATTTTTAATAGGCGTGTGTAGTGACAAGTAAAAGTGAAGATAGAGAATATAATTTTACCAACAAGGTCTATAAGTAAGGCCGTAATTAACACATAGTGCAACTCAAAGATATTTCTTGTTTTTCAGAAGTATTTAATTTGTTCAAAAATGGAAGCAAGGAGGCCAGGGAACTATGGACCAAGAATTTGGGATGATGACTTTGTGCAATCACAAGCTAGCATTTATGTGGTAAAATTAAGCAATCGAAATTTTTTAATACATGTGGTGTAATCTCACAAATATAATTTGAAAGGGTGGTGTATATGCAATTTTATTCGTACCTGAAAATAAATTCTTTAACATTGTTAGTTATTAACTTATGATATATGTGACAGGGAGAAGAATACTCAAAGCAAGCAGCAAAGCTCAAAGAAATGTGAGGATGATGCTTAATGATAAAGATATGAGAGCATTAGATCAACTTGAGCTTGTTGATAATTTACAGAGACTTGGAATACACTATCACTTTGAGGCTGAGATAAGGAGAATTTTAGAGAATATATACAACCTCTCTAATTGTGAGGATCACTTGTATGTAGGGGCGGACCTACGTAGTCAGTATCGGGTGCTTGAGCACCCATTGACTCCGGAAAAAAATTTGTATATATATATAGAAAATATGATAAATACGTTATTAAAGATAAATAAGCACCCATAGAAGAAAAGCAGTTGTGGGTGTGCTGGTTAACGATTGAAATATAACGCCCATGAAGCATTCGGGTGAGGGTTTGAATCTCGTCAGCCTTATTTTTATTTTTTTTACTTTTTCCAGCGAATTTTGCACCTTTTTTTTTACTTTTTCTTTTTTTAATTAAGGGCTTATTTTACTCCGAATTTTGTACCTGTTTTGACTTTTCCTACTCTTAATTAGTTTAGGGTGAGTACTAACTTTTTCTTTCTTTTTTATTTTTAACTTTTCCTATGCTTTAAAACCTTTTCCACTGCCCACTTTTATGGGATTTTTTCTTTTAACAAAACGACGAAATCATTCTTCTTCTTCTTCTTGTTTCAAAGAGAAAGCAGCTAGCCCAACAACAAACTTCAAGCTTTTTTCTTTTCAAAATCAAAATACAAAAGCAAGGTAATAAGATTTGATATTTGATTAAAATTAGATAATGAAAAAAAGGGTTTGGGAAATTAGGTTTTGAGATTTTCATTGCTTATGGCTAGTACTCTTAAGTCTTAATTCTTAAAATAGATTTCACATACTTTTTTTGTTACTTGATAAATAGATTTAGACTTTAGAGTCTCACATATTTAGTGTTTTGTGATTAAAAATATATTTTTTGAATACTTTTGAAATAATTTTTTTTCTTACCAACTTACTTGATTCAAAAATTAAATTTTAGGATGTATACAAATAACAAATTGTGCAATTGAAAATTTTGTGCTCATTGACTCATATATTGCTAATTATTGCTTGTGGTGTTGAAAGATCAAATAGATATATTAATTGTTGTTTGGGTTGTTGATAGAAAGTTATAGATTTCAATAAAAATTAATTGAATTATGTGAATTAATTCTATGATAAAATTGATTATTTTTTTTTGCAGAAATTTATCTTTGTAAATTGAGATGGATAAGTGTGTCACAAGATCGAAAATTGAGCATCCAAGTTCTAGTTCTACTCATCCATCTACCGCTTCAACCTAGCTCCAAAAATTCAAAGGAAAACATTTATTTCAGATGTTGATTTAGAATCTCTTGAAGCTGATCCGGGAATTAGAAAGGCCATTGCAGAATATAATCCTAATATACGTGATGATATTAGGAGATATTATATTCTTAAAAAGCCTTGCCAACCTAAGGATCATAAATTTCCTAAAACTAAGTTTGGGAAGGAAATGCGGCAGTTTTTTCCTGATTAGTTTAATGATCGTAAGTGGTTGGAGTATAGCATAACAAAAGATGTTGTGTTTTGTTTGTGTTGCTACTTGTTTAAAAATGAATGTGAAAGTCTTGAAGATGTGGTTGATGCTGCTTTCACAAAGGCCGGCTTTAGAGCTTAGAACAAAGCTATTGAAAGATTTAGAGCTCATGTTGGAGATATAAATAGTATCCACAACAAGTGTTTCAACAAGATGTTTGATTTGACGAATCAATCACAGTCAATACGCACTTCCTTTGATAAAAAGTCCAAGAAAAAAAAGTGAGTCTTGGCGTCGCTTGAGTGCTTCAGTTAATATGACAAGATTTCTCTTGAAATTAGGATTATCATTCTGTGGACATGATGAGAGTCGATCTTCTTCAAATAGAGGTATTTTTCTTGAACTTTTGCAATGGTATGGAGATATTAATGAAGATGTTGGAAGCATTATTTTAGAAAAAGCTCCAAATAATGAAATGATCTATTCTCCAAGTATTCAAAAGGATATTGTTGATTCTTGTGCTAAGGAAACATTCAAATTTATTCTTGAAGATTTAGATGGAGATTATTTTGGGATACTAGTCGATGAATCAAAGGATGTGTTACACAAGAAGCAAATGTCACTTGTTTTGAGATATGTTAACAAAGAAGGAGAAGTGATAGAGTGATTTGTTGGTATTATTCATGTTAGTGATACATCTGCTTGTTCATTATTCTACTTTTTTCTTTCAGATCACTCATTAAGTCCATCCCAAATACGTGGACAAGGTTATGATGGAGCTAGCAATATGCAAGGACATCTAAATGGTCTTAAAACTTTGATTTTGAATGAGACACCATCGGCTTATTGCATTCATTGTTTTGTCCACCAATTGCAGTTAACACTAGTAGTGGCTCTTGCAAAGAAGGATTCAAATGTAGATGAATTTTTTTGCTTAGTTACTAATGTGTTAAATATTGTTGGAACATCTTTTAAGCGCAGGAATTTACTTCGAAAACACCAAGCTGAACAGTTAGAGGAGTTACTCATATCAGGGGAAGTGCATACTGGGCGACGATCAAATCAAGAACGTGGGCTTCAGCGGCCAGGTGATACTCGTTGGGGTTCTCATTATAGAACATTAGATAATATTATTTTTCTATTTCCATCAGTTATTCATGTGCTTGAATTTACTGGATGCGAGTGTCCAAACTATACTGATAGACTTCTTGATAAAACTCTTGTGGATATGATTAAGAAGTTTGAATTTGCCTTTATACTGCACTTGGTGTGGAAAGTTCTTATGATGACAAATGAATTGAGCTCCTCATTACAAATGATGGATCAAGATATTGTCAATGCTATGGGATTTCTTGCTTTTACAAAGCAAAGATTACAAAATATGAGGGATAATGAATCTGAATCATTAATGGATGATGTCTCTTCTTTTTGTGATAAACATGATATAGTCATTATGGAGATGGATGCTAGCTACTTTCCTGGGAAGTCAAAGCGTAAAGCTCTTGATGTTACATATTCTCATCATTTGCGTCTTGAAATATTTTATGTTGTTATTAATTTGCATCTTCAAGAGCTTAGTAATCATTTTGATGTTGTGAGTACTGACTTACTTCTCGTTATGGCTAGTTTGAATCCAGTTAATTCATTTGGTAGTTTTGATAAGGGCAAGATGATGAGGTTGACTGAATATTATATGAATGAGTTTGACAGCAACAAGCTTCGGGATCTCATTTTTCAGCTTGATAGCTTTATAGTTTATGCTCGTGGTTCTGACAAGAGGTTCTTCAACTTGAAGGGAATTAGTGATCTTGCTAAAGTATTGGTCAAGTCAGATTTGCATCAAACTGGGCCACTTGTTTATTTGCTTATCAAGTTGACTCTCATTCTTTCCGTTGCTATTGTTTCTGTGGAACGAGCTTTCTCATCCATGAAGTACATTTAAAATGAACTTCGTAATAGTATTGGTGATGAATTTTTGAATGGTTGTTTAGTTTGCTATGTAGAGCGTAAGATATTTGCAAATATAAGCAATGATGCTATTATTTATCGTTTTCAACATATGAAAAGTCGTCGAGCACAATTATGACTTTAAGACTAGAAGTTTCTTTTTGTAATAATAATATTACTAGTAGGTCATTGTGACTTATAACTAGAGGTTGTTTTTTATGATGATAATATTAATCATTGTTTTATTTTTTTAATTTTTTTTATTAAAGAGTTTGAGTTAGTATACGTTTACACTATGTGATTGCTAACAGGTTTATTGTCACACCCCGAGCCTACACCCTGGGCGGGACCGACACTCGGAGACCATTGCTGGCACCAAGCGAACCCTTGGCCTGGCTTTCTTAACTTAGCGGAAACCTAACTCAACAGAATAACTCAATGAAATGAAAGGTCATAAAACAACCCAACTGATAAAATCTGGCCAAAAAGGCAACTCGAGTCTCAAAATAGAATATTTATATATATACATAGATGAGAGACTCAAAACTAACTGACTGACTGACTGTCTATGAAGCCTTTATAACACTGAGATGGATGTTGGGACAGACCCCGCAACATCCTAATAAAGCAAAACTAAGAGAACAAAATGACTGAGTCCTCCGGAATGCAAAGAGTTTCACCACTGACTCTGGAGTGCTCAGCTGGATCAACGGCGTTCTGGATACTGATCCTGGGTACCTGCGTCTGCATCGTCATAAGATGCAGGCCAACTTACATCAGTACAATATTGAATGTACGAGTATGCGAGATGGAAAGCTAAACTGCAACTTAGGCTTGAAAGGAGTACAAGTGAACACTTACCTTAGCTCTGACCGACTCATGAATAACTGAACTCAAATGTAAAGCAATAAGACACATGCAATACATAAAGCTTGTAAAACATTAAAAACAACTTAGTTCATTAAGGACAAAGCAATAACAAACTCAACTTTACTTATATAAAAGTAATATAACTTTAATGAGAGATTCTTTAACCGACAACCACCACTATGAGCCTTAGTGATGATACAACGTTTTACCTCACGTTGCTTAAGGACCATCCTATACCTTGTCGTGATATAGGACCTTACTTAACTTAGTGGATCCACTAGCTTAATCTTACGTGATCATCTAAAAAGAATGACCCGTTAATTCTCATGTTTGGCTACATGGTATTTATGGAGAGTTGAGTTAATATGAACTCGCGTCCCCAATTCGGTGCTCAATACTACTCCCAAAATACTTTAGCTCATGAGTGTTTTAAACACATCTTTCTTTAGTTTGAGATAATTACTCAAAATCTAGCCCAAAGGCTCACTTGGAATCGATGTTCCCTTTTCTTGAAAACTAGCACAAAGGCTCTTTTGGAATCATAGTTCCTTTCTTACTCAAATGTGAAAACATTTATAAACTTCTTTGGGAATACTTAATTCCCTAATACTTTTGAGAAATGAGCTCAACTCTATACTCTTTACTCAACTTGAAACTTGAGCCTTAAAGTGAAGTTAAAACGTTCAACAAAGACTCTTGAAAAACTTTGAAGACTTGTTTTGACTTACTTCTTAACTTCTAGACTTGACTCTAACTTCACTTGACTTTGATCCGAACTTTCCTCGAATTGGATTATGAATTCAAGGGTAATAATCTCATGTTTATGGATGAATTCTTGACGTTTAGACGTACCTTGGAGTGTTGAAAACAACTATAAAACATATGTACATTACCAAGGAACATGTATGAAAAAGTGGGGAAAGAATGAGGAAGACTTGGCGTCCTTGGCGCTCTGAGAAGCACGGGGGCCAGCCTACAGACCTCAGAGGGGCCTGCTGGGCGCTCTGCTAGGCGCATTGCCCCAAGTGCTGGACTTCAGAGTCCCTTTTGGGGCGTGCTAGCTGGCGCGAGGCCCCAGCCTTTTTCCCCGAAAATTCGACTCTTCTCCTTCCTTTTTCCAACTCTAAACCACCTTAACCTCAAAGGTTCCAGCCCCAAACACTTAGAATCATAAAGACCCTTACTATAAAATAGATTCAACTCAGAAACACAACCGGAAACATGTCCCAAATCAACAAGAACTTCAAAACAATCACAAGACTTCAACAACCACAACAACAAGGCTTCAACAAACACAACCAAAACTTTTCTCGGAAATTAAAACGAGTTTGGCGTGTGGGGGAATGAACCAATCCAACACTATGATCTCACATACCTTAAGAGGGATCACCCCCGACCAAAACCACGACGATCTTGACGAACTTTGCTTCTTCTTCACTTTCTCCTCTTCTTTCCTTTTCTCTCAAGAACCCTAACTCTCACTTTTAAAAGGGAAAAACTGAATTAAAATTAGTCTAGACCCTTAATATAACCAAAAGAAATGGTTAGGGAAAAGACCAAAATACCCTTACAAATTCGGACTAAACTGCCCTATGCCAACAATCCAACTTCCAAAGGGCATAACTCACTCATACGAACTCGGAATCGAGCAAACTCGGCGGCGTTAGAAAGATCATTCCAAGAGCTTTCCAAACATAACTGGAAATTCACCTAAATCATCCTGATCTAGGAGTTATGACTGTTCAAAGTTGACCAAAAACTCATTTTTTCCATACTTGACCAAATTTCCAGATTTTTGAATTCTTTCCAAAAATGACTATTTCAAATTTCCAGCTTCTTCATAGTTATTTCAAATTGCCGGATGTTACATTTATGTTAAAGGAAGTGAGCACCACAGCTTTTAAATCCTGGATCCGCCACTACTTGTATGGAGTACTCCAATTTTGACTCCTCAGACAAGAAGGTTATCAAGTTCCTCAAGGTACGTGCATGACATGATTTCTGAGATATCGCACAATTAATAATTTTGATCTTTAAAAGTTATTTTTCTTATTAATTTCAATTTTCTTTAACAAGGAAAACTTGTTTTTTTGATATAATAACTATATATTCCTTGCGTCTTAATTTATGTGATGTTTGGCTTGACACGAAGTTAAAAAAAAAAGACTTTTGAAACTTGTGAGCTAAAATAAGTTATAAGTATTTGTGTAGCTATAAATTGTTACTCCCTCTTTCCCTAATTACTTGCCTAATTTTCCCTTTTTACTTATCCTTTTATACTTGTCCATTTTGACAAATCAAGAGCTGACATTTTTTTTTTTACTTATTATACATTCAATTAATTATTTTCAAAAAAGGTAAAACTTTTCGAAAATCTTAAATTTTTAATTCATCCACTTCATAATTAATAGGGATAAAATGATAAATTCACTATAACAATCATTATTTTCTTAATTGGTGTATCAATTCAAAAATGAACAAGTAATTAGGGACATAAGGAAGGGAGTAGTATACTGTGTTCAAACCAGAAAATATATATTACTACTAAAAAAACAGAAATCAGAAATTCTTAAAGAAGAAAAGAATGAATACCTCTTCTTTTAAGGCTTCTTAAATAAATCCAACACAAATCATCTCATTTAATGATAAAAATTGACATTTTAAAATTAAATTGTTACTAAATATAGAAATACATCATTATTTTTGAAACTGACTAAAAAATAAAGTGTCACGTAAATTGAAAAAGAGATTAGAGAGTATTAGTACTTGAGTGACCAAATAAGAAATCAAACTCTATATATTTCTGAAGATCTCAGATAGTATTTTCTTAATTGACCCTGTTTATTTTTTCGTTCTTAATTAATTAATTACAGAGGTCTTTAGTATATTTATGGATGAGAAAGGCAGTTCAAAGAAATCCTTTGCATGAATAATATCAAAGGGCCGGGGTGCTTAGTTTGTATGAAGCTTCATACCTTTCCATTGAAGATGAAAGCATTATGGACATGGCACAAAAATTCTCCACTCATAATATGAAGAAATATCTAAAGCAAAAAATGGATGATCATGATGAGAATAACATTCTAGTTAAACAAGTGAGCCATGCTTTGTAAATGCCACTACATTGGAAGGTGCAGAGACTAGAGGCAAGATGGTTCATAGATAATGCGTATGAACAATCAGAATGTTTTAACCCCATTCTACTTCAACTTGCTAAATTGGATTTCAATATGCTCCAAGCTATATATTTGGATGAACTAAAACAGCTTTCAAGGTTAGTCATATATATATATATATATATATTTCTTCTGTCCAATAATAGTTGTTCACTATTGACTTGACACATCTCTTAAGAAACTATAAATAAAAGGGTAATTTTACTATATCACCCTTTGAATATAATAAATACAATGTCTTGAAAAATGTAATAGGAAAATAACTATAATTAATGATAAGTGTAAATTAGGAACTCAGTGTAAAATTGTCTATTAATTTTATAAAGTGGACAAGTATTGTTGGACATTCCAAAATAGTATAATGAACAACTATTGTTGGACAGAGAGTACTTCCTCTAGTTCATATTAAATGAATTGTTGGGACTTATTTTAGTTCAAAATAAGTATATCATTTAAAGTTCAAGAGAATTGTTAGTACTTATTTTTTGTATTTATTACATTCATTTAATTAGGTTCTTTTTTAACAAAAAACTTGAATAAACATAGGAAAAATTCTTTTGGCCAGAATTTGGTCAGAATGATATTTTACCTTTTTAAATATTTTTATCCTTTTAACTTTAGTACATTTTAACTAAAAAATGAAAAAAAGATTAGTTTATTTTAAAATTAAAAAAATATTATAATTTTTTTAAAAATTCTAGCCAAATTTTCTGGTCATTTAGCATTACCCGTTTGTTTATATTTTTCACCTTTTTTCTTCTTTTCTTAGGTGGCACGAAAATATGAATTTAGTAGAGATGATGGGGTTTACAAGGGATAGATTAGTGGAAATTTTTTTCTGGAATGTTGGATTTGCTTTTGAACCAAAATTTTGGTTCTGTCGAAAATGGATAGTAAAACTTGGTGAATTAATTACAATCATTGACGACATGTATGAGCTTCATGGTACCTAGGAAGAACTTGTGCTATTCACTGATATGGTTGACAGGTTTGTTTCACAATAATATGATACTATCTTTGCCAAGCAAACTACTCATAACGCATATGACTAATTTGTTTCGCGAAGATATCATTGCAAATAGCAAATTATAATAGTACTTCCTCCGTCCCATATTAGATGAGCATTTTACTAAAAATATTTGTCTCATATTATCAGGGGCGGCTCAAACCCGATGGTGACCTAAGGCCAAACTCAAACTAGAGGCCTTAAAAAAATTATATATATTTTTATTTTAAATCTATTTTTCTATTTTTTTTAGATGCAAAATTGTTAATAATTTTTGTGTAGTCAATCTCTTCTAATAATTCTTTTTCAATCGATAATATAGCCAAACCACTTAATCTTTCTTGAGACATTGTCGATCTTAAATAAGATTTTTTTATTTTTTATTTTTAAAAACTTCTTTCAGTTGAGGCGACTGTTACGGGAATTGCTAACATTATTCGATAAGCAATGTAAGCATTTGGAAAAGAATCAAGTCTTTTTATTTGATTGAGTATCTCAATTAGAGTATTGTTTTCTACTTTTATGATTTCCCTTAACACTTTTAATTCAGAAAATAAGTCTAAACCGTTAATATCGGAGTGAGTATTATGTTTTAAGGAACATTCAAGATTAAGACAATATTTTTTTTAAATTCTCATCATTAAATGATCTCAATTTCTTCCCACTAAATAGAAAACCAAAAATATTTTCATATAGTTCAAATTGTTCAAATCTATTTTGAAGTGAAAAGATGGATTGGTCTACTATGTATAAGAAGTAATCAACTCTAAATGATTTGGGTTGCTGCAATATATTTTTCTCCAAATTTAAAATATAAATTATCAATAGAACAAGTAAATTCTTAAGCTTTGAATAAGAGAGATGTAAGATTAGAATTTAGAGAAGAGAAGTGAGAATAAATAGAAGAGAGGAAGGGAGGAATATAGAATATATAAAAATAAAATTAGAAAAAAAAAAAAACTTGTACATTAAGAAAAAAGTACACAACTTTTTATTGGAAAGTTAAAAAGTCAGAGTCATAACTCATATATATCACTTTAGCCGTTTGCATTTTTTTCCCAGCCGTTTGCATTTATTATTGTCTTCATTCTAATTTTTTTTAAAATTTAATCTTACCTAATTAACTAAAAAATGGGGAGCCCTAAAATTGGGGGCCTAAGGCCAAGGACTTTTCCTTAAGCCTAACCAGCCGCCCCTGCATATTATTGCTGCTTCACTTACTAAATTTGGAAAGAATTAATTAATTTTTTGTCATTTTACCCCTACAATTAATATGACATTTGAAAGTTTAAACAAACTTTGGAGATCCAACAATTTCTTTTTTCAAGAGGCTAGTCAATATGAACAAAGGGAAAAATAGTAAAGTTGATCAATCTATTAATGATTTCTTAATTACCGTGTAAAATAGAAAGTGCCCATCTCTATATATTTTATATGACACGTTGATATCTAATACTCCCTCCGTCTCATTTTATGTGAGGTAATTTGACTCGACACGGAGTTTAAGAAAGAAAGGAAGACTTTTAAAACTTGTGGTCCAAAATGAATGATAGAAATTTGTATTGCTATAAATCATTTCATTAAGGATAAAATAGACATTTTATAATTAAATTGTTACTTAATATAGAAATGTGTCATTCTTTTTGGGACTGATTAAAAAGGAAAACAAGTCACATAAATTGGGACAGAGGGAGTAATATATTTTATATGATACGTGTAAAATAATTGTTTCATCACTCTCATTATAGATGGGATGTCAATGCAATGGAGCAGCTACCAAGCAGCATGCAAATGTGTTTTTTTAGCTCTTTTTAATTCTGTGAATGAGTTAGCCTATGACATTCTAAAAGAACAGGATATTAATATCCTCCCTTTTTTAAGAAAATCGGTATGAGCATTAATTTTATACATATCGCTTGCATTGTTATGAAGAATTTCTTGTTATGTCTTTTGAATATTAATTATTTTTACATTGACATACTTCAGTGCATAGAACTATTTAAAACTTATTTGGTGGATGCGAAGTGGTACTATGAGTATGATAAATACACTCCAAGTTTTAAGGAATTTTTGGACCATGGTTGGGTTTCAATTGGTGGTCCTTTGGTAATTAAGCTTTTCTACATTTGTACCATGAATCCTATTAAAAAAGATGATTTGGAACTTCTTGAGCAAAACCCTCCTTTAATCCAATTGCCATCGCTCATTGGTCGTCTTGAAGATGACTTGGGAACTTCTCAGTAGGGGTAGGGGTGTACATGACCGGGTTGGTTCGGATTTTTCAAATATCAAACCAAATTATTTGTGTCGGATTTTTAAATTTATAAACCAAACCAAATCAATAAAACTCGGGTTTTTCAACCTCGGGTTTTTTCAGGTTTTTCGGATTTTTACGGTAAAGTATTCATACAAACATATAATTTACTTGTATTTCAAATATTTCTTTAGTCCTACCAAAATACAACTATTTAAGATGTTTCTTAAAAATATAACACAATATGATATGATTAATGACACTAAAATATCCAACAAGAATAATAATAATGAAATCGCGTAAAACAAATATTGCAAATTAACTAGTCATAATGAAAATGATCATAATTTAAAAGTACTAAATCATGCTAAAATTAAGTTTAATAAGTATTAGTTACATGACTAAATATTAAAGGAAATTAAAATTAGATTATGTATTTTAATTGTTAAATCAATGTAAAACTAAATAACAAATATTCAATATTATTGTTATTCTTAGTGTTGAAATGATTTTCTTTTTGCATGAGTATTAATTTGATTTTGATTTAAGCTTTATTATAATTACCAACATCTGTGGACTATAATCTTTATTGGTCCATTCATAGTTCTAAGTTTCAAACTTGAAATAATATATTAAAATATAAAAACTATGAAAAAATATAAGAAATATTTAAAAATTATATCAAAGTAAATATTTTTATGTATAAAATAAAATTTTAAAATTATATATATAATGTCAGGTTGGTTTGGTCTCGGATTGGTTTTTTTTAGTTAAAACCAAACCAAGCCAAATATAGTCGGGTTTTTTTTTTTCAAAACCAAACCAAGTCAAACCAAACCACTAGTCGGGTTTTTTTTCAGGTTGACTTGGTTTGCGATTTGGTTCGATTTTCGGTTCGGTTTTCTACACCTCTACTTCTCAGGTAAATACTTTAATTTTTTTTTATATGATTTTAACTTTTATATACTAATAAAATATTGTTCTGCTCAATGCGTCGCCCGTTAACTTCGAATTTTTTTTATGTATATGTACTTTTAAGATATGACATATTTTATCAAGCATCTTTAAACACTAAAATTGATTGGGTTCACTGGTTTAATTGACACGCACTTGTGCTGTTTGAGGTGAGGGACTGGGTTCGAATCCCATTAATAATAGGGTTGTGACTTCATGATGCAAAGTGAAGGTTGTGACTTCATAATGCAAAGTGAAGTTCAAAATTTATGTAGAATATATAATCATTAAATTTATATCCATACGTTAATGCATTAACTAAAATTCTGAATTCGCCTCTGATTAGTTATAAAGATTTTGTGTCATGATTCTTGTAGGATGAAATAAAGAGAGGCGATGCTCCAAAATCAATTCAATGTTACATGATGGAAACAAAAAATTCTGAAGAAAATGTTCGAGATTATATGAAGGAATTAATCAGGCAAACATGGAAGAAAATGAACAAAGTAGTAATGGATAATACTACGTCTTTCTCTAAAGATTTTGTTAGAATTTTGCAAGGGGTGCATAATGCATGTACCAATATGGGGATTGGTATGGTAAACTAGATGGGGAGACTAAGAGGCGCATATTATCAGTACTTTTTGAATCAATTCCTCTTTGATAAATTTCAATCATGACTATTGTAACTATTTTAAATTTACATTCCGCCTAAGAATTCAAGTTACATGTTTTGATAATAATCTGTTATTAATATAATTTAAGTTTTATGTATTCATAATGTTACATTTTACGGCAAATACACCATTTTATTTTAAAAGAAGAAATAAAAGTTCATGTGAAGACGAGAAGTGGAGCGAAGAAGAGAGCGAGTAACAAAGTAAGGTAGGTAGTGGGAAAACAAAAACAAACAAGGACTTAAAAAAGAGTTTACAAATGTTGATGTGTCCTAATTTAAAATTTGGGGCTATTTGGATTTTGGATTGAATTTCAAACCTAGTTTATTGAAGTTCAAAGTTACAATCGAATCATATCAAATTTGTATTATTATTGTATGCTCTGTTTGTATGATTTTATTTTTTTAACTTTGCATGTGTGTTATATTTATATTAAATATATATGAAAGTTGTATACAGTGTTGTTGTATTTGTGTTAAATTTCTAAAATTTTGTACGATTATATACATATATCATAGCAATGCTACACATTTTTCATACACGAAAATAGTGAGCGAAATTCTAAGTCTTGAGTGAGACAGAGGCGGAGCTACGCTGTTGTGAGGTGTCCAATTGGACACTCTTCGTCAAAAAAGTATACTGTATATACAAGTAAAATGATACACAAATTAAGAGGTTAAATAACATATTCGGGATAAGGCTCAAGTACCCCCTAGACAATGACCAAAATCTCAGAGACACACTTTAACTAAACTAAGGTCCTATTACCCCCCAAACTCATTTTTTAAATAATTTTATACACCTTTTGGCTTATGTGGCTCACTCCGTGTTTCCACTTAGGTTGGGCGCATGGGAGATGTTTGGAAGCCACGTACAACAAAAAGGTGTACAAAATTACCAAAAATTTGAGTTCAGGGGGTAATAAGATCTTAGTTTAGTTAAGGTGTGTCTTTGAGATTTTGATTATAGTCTAGGGGGTACTTGTGCCTTATCCCTTCGGAACACCCTTGACACAACAAGGTGTTGCAGCCAAGTGGTTTCAAGTGCTATTGAAAGAGCCAATTCTTAAATCGTTCTCGTGCTCAAATCTCACTAGCAAATGATTTAATTTAAAGTCAATAAGCAAATCCTAAAAATTCTATAGAGCAAAAACGGCTCCATATATAATTTTCTTTTTAAAAAAACTCGTTTGATTGTACTCTTCACTTTCCATGTCTTGTTATTGTTTCACCAGAGCTTGATGGAAGCTTGAAGCGTAAAAGTGATTTTATTATAAGTTGAATTTTCTCCTCTCTTTCTCTTATTTTTTCCTATGTCTGTTCACTTCATATTAAGTTAAACACATGGGCGGATTTAAGTACATCCAAGGTGTGTCACGTGACGCGGCTTCGTCGAAATTTTTTTGGAATATATAAAAAAAAATAAAAAAATAAACTAGAAGGTAAAACAACTAAAAGGACACTCATTACAACAGAATGTTCCTAGCTTAAGAGGCAGAAGCGCTGCACACAAAGCTAAATGTCTCGAGTTCGTGATACCCTACAGGGTTAGCTATTTTTCTTCCGTTTTTATTCGTGTTGTTTTTTTTTTGTTTTTTTTTTTCACGTTTTTTTTGTTTTCTTAATTATTTTTTTTTAAATTCAAAAGAGTTCATTAAAAACTACCGACTCACTCTAATTCATTTTAAAATCTAACTATTTTTTTTAAAAAAATTAAAATAAAATTCAAATTATTTGAGTCCTTCCTCAATTAGAATTATAGTTAAATAAAAATAGTGTTGACTCCTATCCTTGTATTTGTATATTTCTGACTTGTGAGTTTCTTCAAAAAAAATTTCGTTCTTGTTCATCAATCATTGTTATTCGGCATCTCGAATCTCCACATCATATTAGTATTTTTTTGCTATTCTATTTTTTATTATATGCTTGAATTTTTATTTTTGTTTGTTCATAATAATAATTTTATTAATCATTTATTTGCAATATAATTAGTTGAATAATGTTGTATAAAATTTTATATAATAATATGAAGATATGAGTGTTTAATTTAATATTTTAAAATATTATCTAATTTAAAGAGTAGACAAAAAAATTTAATTTAATCAAAATTTTATATTTTTAAGAAAAATACTTTTTCATAAAGTTCATTATTAATGGGTCTCAAATTTTTGGAGGCCTAAAGCAAAATCTTTATTGATTTTCTTCTTGAGTCATTCTTGTCCCTTTAATGGTGACACCGCTTAGAAAAAATCCTACATACACCACATGAACATTAAAGTTAGATATTATATAGTTTGATTTTAAATTTTGAGTAGATTTATTCATAAAAGCTTCTGTAATTTTTTGTAAACTGAAAATTCTTGCTATATTTCATAAATATGGGTCTGATTTTGCATAGTATATATGGGTGATTCTCCCCCTCTGATATAAGCAATTGAGTTGTTCGTTAAAGAGAAAATTTCAAAAATAAAGAGAGTATGCACCGCATTTTGTAACTAAGGGAACATATGGTCAAGTAGAGGTAGAGTTGTAGTACTTTGTCAAAAAAGTAGTAGCAGAGTAGAAGTAATTTAAAACTGTTTGTAAATGAAGAAACTCAAAGTTAGAGACATAAAATTATCTAAGAGAGAATAATCTTCATTGATTGATTATCAAAGACTACTAAGTACAAAGAGTAGAGGTGTTACATATAGCTCTTCCTCTTGATCAGTAACTAACATTTTCTAACCATCAAGTTCACAGACTGTTATAACTAACTCTGTGAACTGACTAATCTACCCTTATCCATTTTAGCAGTCCTAACGACTTTAACTAACTCCTTAACTGCTTCCTCATATCTTTACATCACAATACTCCACATCAAGCTAGGAAGTGTAAACATGTTCAACATTCCTAGCTTGGATAAAAGATACCCATGTTGTAGTTTAGATAATCCTTTTGTCAAGATACCAGCAGGTTGTTCTTGAGTAGGAAGGTAGTCTACCTTGATTAGGCCCTTTTGTAGTCTTTTCCTTATGAAGTGATAGTCTATTTCAATGTGTCCAGTTCTTTCATGATATGTTGGATTTGCAGAACTGACATGACAGTTGAACTTCAACACCCACTTCCTTCAACATTCCAAGTAGCCATACTAACTCAGACATAGTATTAGAAGCAAGACTTCTACACTCAACTTCAGTTGAGCTCCTTGAAATCATAGTTTGCTTCTTGGCTTTCCATGAGACTAAAGAGTTACCAATCTTAACCATGTAGCTTGTAACAGCCTTCCTGGTAAGTGGACAAGAAGCCCAGTCTACATCACAATATGCAGTAACCAGTCCATCTGAGCAACTTGCCAATAACAACCTGTCTAGGTTGTCTTTTTAGGTATCTAACTATTTTAAGTGCAGTATCCATACGAGACTTCTTTGGTTGCTGCAAGAATTGGCTCAAGATTTGAGTGCTAAATGATATATCATGTCTTGTGATGTTGAGATACAATAGCTTGCCTATTAGTTTATGATATATTGCATGATCCACCAAGTGGATCTTCTGAGACCTCTTGATTTATGTTCACATTCTCATCATAGTGTTTGGATGTTAGTTTGACATTGATGTCAATGGGAGTTCCTGCAGGCTTAGCTGTTGACCTATCAACTTTAGCTATAAGTTCAAGAGTATATTTTCTTTTATGCATAAGTATCCCATATGTTGCCCTGGTGAAGTCAATGCCTAGGAAGACCTTAAGCTCACTTAAGACCTTCATCTTGAAAGCTTGTTATAGTGCCTTCTTTGTCTCTTCTATCAACTTCAAATTACTTCCAGTTATCAATATATCATCCACATACACAAGTACAATAATAATTTATTCTTCTGATTTGTTGACTAATAAGGAATAATCATGTTGGCTTTATTTGAACTTCAGTATGATGAGAGCTTCTGTCAGCTTATGGTTACACTATCTTGGAGCTTCTTTAAGTCCATACAGTGACTTTGTCAGTCTACGCACCTTCTCTCATTGACTGGCAAATCCCTGAGGTAGCTGCATGTGAATTTTATCATCTAGATCACATTGTAAAAAGGCATAAAAGATATCTATTTGATGAATATGCAGCATCTGGAGGCTGCAAGGGACACTATAGTTCTTATTGTCACCATCTAAACCATAAGAGAAAAAATTTCCTTATAATCCATCCCTTCCTGCTGACTATAACCCTTAGCCACCAACCTTGCTTTGAACCTTTCTATTTCCTCTATTGATTTGTACTTGACCTTCTATATCCATCTACAATCTATAGGCTTCTTCCCTTGTGGTAAATCAGTAATTTCTTGAGTCTTATTGGTTTCAAGGGCCCGGATTTCAGCCTTTATAGCTTAGACCAAGGTCTAAGAAGGCCATATTCGTAGGGTATGTGGATGGAGTAAAAGGGTACAAGCTTTGGTGTTTTTCTTTACTCAAGTTTGTAGTTAGTAGAGAGGGAAAATGCATAAGTACCCTCCCAACCTATGCCCGAAATTTCAGAGACACACTTATACTATACTAAGGTCCTATTACCCCTCCCCCCGAACTTATTTTATAAATAATTTTCTACCCCTTTTCGGCTTACGTGATACTATCTTTTGGGTCTAACGCGTATTGACAATTTTTTCAAGCTATCTGATTAATAGTGCCACGTAGGCTGAAAGGGGGTAGAAAATTATTTATAAAATAAGTTCGAGGGGAGGAGGTAATAGGACCTTAGTATAGTATTAGTGTGTCTCTGAGATTTCAGGCATAGGTTGGGGGGTACTTATGCATTTTTCCTAGTAGAGATGTTACCTTTGATGAATCTGATATACTTGATCCTCGTAAAGATTCTATGGAGTTATCAGAAAATGAAAACAATAAGCAGGTGGAGCTACCGGTTGAGCTTACCAAGGAAATGGATATAGAGATTCAAGTTAATGAGTCAAAAGATGCAAATTTTGAAGAACTTGTTGTCAATGAACCATACACAATTGCGAAGGAAAGGGACAAAAGGTAGATACAACTGTAACGTCCTTTAGAGCAAGAAAATCTGATTACATATGCTATCGTAGTTGCATAAGAAGAAATTAAGGATCTCAAACCCTCCTTGTATGTTGAAGCAACTTCTTGCAAGGATGCTGCACAATGTAGGATACCCATAATGGAAAACATGGAGTCTCTTCACAAAAATGAGACATGGGTTTTAGTTGAAAGGCCAAAGGAAAAGAGGGGTAGATGAATGCAAATGGGTCTATTGAAAGAAAAAGGGTATTCCAGAAGTGAAAGACGCTAAGTTCAAGGCGAGATTGGTTGCAAAGGGTTTCAGTCAAATGGAGGACATTGACTACAATGACATCTTCTCTCCGACCGTGAAACATAGCTCAATTCATGTGCTATTAAAATTGGTTGCACAATTTGATTTGGAGCTTCAACAGCTTGATATCAAAACTGCTTTCTTACATGGTGATCTAGAAGAAACAATCTACATAAATCAGCCTAAAGGTTTCCTAGATGTGGGAAAAGAAGATCATGTATGCCAACTGAAGAAGTCTTTGAATGGTAATCAATCCCCTAGACAATGGTACAAAAGGTTTGATGTATTTATGACTACACATGAATTCTCGATGTGTGAATTTGATAGTTGTATGTATCACAAGAAGATGTCTGGTAAGTCTATGATTTATTTATTATTGTATGTTGATGATATCTTTATTGTTGCTAACAACATCACAGAGATAAACTGTTGAGCAAGGAATATGACATGAAGAATTCAGGAGTTGCAAAGAAAATCCTTGAAATGGAGATTTCAAGAGAAAATAGTGTTGTACATCTTTCTGAGAAGAGGTACATCAAAAAGGTTCTTGAGAGATTTAATATGCATATGAGCAAGCCTGTAAGTATACCGTTAGCTTCTCATTTCAAGCTTTCTAAGTTACAAATGCCTCAATCTGTGGGTGGGGTGGAGCATATGTCAAAGGTTCACTATGCTAGCACATATGGTAGCATTATGTATGTTATGGTGTGCACACATCCATATATTGCTCAATTTGTAAGTATAGTAAACATGTACATGACAAATCTAAGAATAAGGCATTGGAAAGTTGTCAAGTGGATATTGAGATATCTCTAAGGAGCTTCTGATATTGGACAAACCTTTCAAAAAAGTGAAGGTATTTCAGTTCTCGATTATGTTGATTCTAACTATATAGGGATCTCGATTGAATAAGGTCCACAACTAGATATATTTTTACTCTCATTGGCAGTGTTGTTAGTTGAAAATTGACTTTAATGTCAATTGTCGCTTTGTCTATAATAGAGGCAGAATATATGGCAGCAATGGAGGTAGTGAAAGAAGTTATCTGGTTGAAAGGTTTGGTGGCAGAATTGAGTTTGGTTCAACTGGAATCATTTGATTAAAATCAAAGGTTTCATGAGTGCACCAAACACATTAATGTCAAATTCAATTGCTTTCAAGATATTGTTGAAGAGGGAGCTATCAAGGACGATAAAGTTATCACAGATGATAACGTTGCAGACATGTTGACCAAGATAGTTCTGCTTGTTAACATTGCACACAATAAGGACTTAGCGGGAGTATGCATCAATTTATGCAACTGTAGGAGAACAAGTGCTAGGTCGAGCTAGTGTGTTCAACAAAGGTTTGATTATTCTTATTTCTTACAACTGGATTGCCAGTAAGCTTAGAAGTTTTGGCCGGAGTTGTTCATACGCATGCTCGAAACGCAAACCAATGTGGAGATTGAAAGAGTTGGTTTGGTCCTTGTGGGGTTAAACCCAATGGAAGAAATCTCATGTACTACTTTACTTGGCTAGGAATTGAATTAAACTTGGAGAGCAAGCCAAAATTTGTGGAAGACAAATTTTGTATTTTTTTTCTTTGTACTTGGAGCCCAAGTTTGGCCACCTATAGGAGGATGGTCATTCTTCATTGTTAAAAACATCCTAAACTCGTAGCAAAATACATTAGAAGAGTAGAGAATTAGTAGAACAATTCTCTTAGATGTATTTGGGATCTCTCCCCTTTTCTTTGTTAATATACATACAGTTGTTCTCTGGTGGACGTAGAATCATTATGATATGAACCACGTTAAATATTATTGTTCTTTATTTTCACATTTTCGCTAACAATAGTTATGGACACAACGTTCCTTTATTTTATTAACTTACTACTCCTTATTTGAAAAAAGGATATTGTAGACATTGAAATTTTGTGGGATTCTACAAGATGCGTTCAATTCAAGTTGGGACTCTACAAGGTGTATTCAATTCCAATTAGAGTTCTTGGAGGCTACTCAACCCTAAACCCTACTTTATGCCTATATAAAGGGTACTAAATTCCCTTAAAAGGCATCTCGAAAATTCCACCACAAATTCATGGAATATTCATAAAGAGATCAAAATCTCAAATATTTCGCAAATTCATGGAATATCTTTAGATCAAATCCAAATCATCTTAATTTGAGAAATACGCCACTAACAGCCCTCAAATTATGAAGATCAAGTCCAAATCATCCTAGTTTGAGAAATACGTCACTAACGTCCCTCGAATTATGAAGATCAAGTCCAAATCATCCAAGTTTGAGAAATACGCTACTAACGGCCCTTGAATCATGGATAAATCTTATGAGAGAAGAATCAAGGTATCAATAGCAGAGATGTATCCATGATTTCGACAAGATGGGTGCACAATTACGAAAAAATGCATCTTAAATATAAATTTGATCGGTTTGACTTTTAGGTTCTTAATATGAACCATCAAATTTGTAAAATTATAGGTCCAAAATATATAATACTACTAGTTTTAATTTTTAATATACACATTTGATTTAATTATATAAAAATTTTATAGTGCTAAATTTTTTCAGAATATTCAATGTAAAACACTTAAAATTTTTGCAAGCTTAAAGGAAAAAAACAAAAGAAAAATTAGTTGAAACGCCAAAGTGTAACCGATAACCACTTGGAATGGTGTTACTCAAAAAAACAAGATAGATATAAGATTTAAATTTCTATTCTCACTTAGAGAGGTGCACCCAACTATCATCGTTTTATTATATGATACTTTGAACGTGGGTTCACACATCTATATTTAAATATTTTTTTTAAATATAACACTACTATATATATATATATATAATCTAGAGAGCGGAGCATGGGTTCACGTGAACCCACGGCACCCCCTCTAGATACACCCCTGATCAACAGACTTGTACCCACAATATTTATCAATAAAATTATATTTCTTCATATTTTATTTGTGATTATAAATTATTTTATTTCACTTTAAAATTTGTTGCAAACAGATATATCCATTTATCTTTATTGAAACTATTCAAGTCTATTTTTTTGGAGTTAATATCTCAAAAGGTCACTCAACTCTGAGAATTTATCTAGTAAAGTCACTAAACTTTATTTTGTATCAATAAAATCACTCAACTTAGACATTTATATCAATAAAATCGCTCAACTTAGATACTTATATCAATAAAATCACTCAAATAAAGTTATTATTAAAAAAAAATTATATGACAAAATAATTTCTTTTATGTTATGTAAATATATAGACTCCACAGATAAATCAGTGTGTGTGTTTTTGACAGTATAGATTAATGTTTGGTTGGGCAGAGATTATATTCTGTTTAGTCAATTTTCCAGTTTTTTTTTTTTTATATAAATTACTTACTTTAGAGAAATATTGAAATATTTGGACAGACAATTAAAAAGAAAATACTAAGTATTTTTGAACTTTGGCCAAACATAACAGTTGTCATATTAACATCGGTAAGATTTTTTTTCAAAAAAAAATTACTTAATCAAATATCATCCAATGTTTTATTTTTTTAAAAAAGAACTTTCTAAAATAAGTAGATAAATTGAATTTCATCATCAAATTAACATTAATTAATAGAGTATTAGTTGCGGAGAACAGAGTTGGCATAGTTTCAGTTTGAGTAAAATTTAGATTTTTTTAATTTTTTTAATTATGAATATGATTTTATTTGTTTTTGGAGTCTATATTTATATGATACAAAAAATTCTTTTGATATGTTAATTTTTTTTAGAGAAAATAAATTTTATTGAGTGATTTTTTTGATACAAAAGTCTAAGTTGAGTAATTTTTGTGATACAAATCAAAGTTTAATGACTTTGTTAGATAAATTCTCAAAGTTGAATGACTTTTTAAGATATTAACTCATTTTTTTGTGGTTGATAAAGTCGCATGGAAACTATTTGATCTTAGTTGCCTCATTTTATCCTCAAATGACCATCACTTATTTAGAAGGATAATTTTTCTATGTTATATATATATATATATTATTTGACTTAAATGTTTGAGGTATTGATTAGTTTGTTAGATTTTATGTGAATGGAACAGTGTAACTTTGTACCCTACACGGATAATTGTGAGGGATGTTTGAGATGTAGTGGGGTTTTATGGCTGTAGTAATACTACATTGTAATAAAACAGAAGTAAAAAATGTAGCAATCAGTTCAGTTGTGGATGTAGTACAAGAGCTTAGCAGGCTCTCTATGCCATAATAATACAGCAATAAAAGGCTAAATAAATTGGCTGGGCAAGTACTGTCAGAATGGGGTATGAAGGTCCTTACGAAATATAGAGCTGTCAAATGACCTGGCACCAGCATGCTTATAGATTGAAAGGTATAGTAAAAGATGGGCAATTTGCTGAATTTTGGTACATAAATCTTGTCGCAAAATTTGCCTGGTTCACAAGTTATGTTTGATAGGGCATAACTTTGTTCACAAAGTTCTTTCAAATGGACAAAACTTCTCTTGGGTATAAATTATTCAAAAGTCTAGTTGGTATGTGGTGTTGAATTATTCACAAGTTTTTATAAGACTTTGTACTCAGAGGCGAATCTAGGATTTTTCGAACATGGGTGCACCAAGTAAAATGTATTGAAGTGAGAATTGATCCTTAATCCTCAAGGTCAAAAGCTCAACATTTAACCATGTGGACCGTTTAGACTTCTTGTATTACGGGTGCAAGAATATAATATTATACAAAATCTTAAAAAATATACATATAAAATATCTAATTTTACGAAGAGACCACGGGTGCGATTGCCCTTTTTTTTTGGCTCTAAATTCACCACTGTTTGTACCATCTATGTTCACAAACTTTATTTTGGATACACATTAATTTGCATGTGTTGTTCAATTACTCACACTATTTGCCCTAATTATACAATTTATGGTCCAATTTTGATGTTCATTGAGCTTACGTATATCCCCATCCCAGAATACTAATGTGTACGTAGTATCGAAGACATATATAATAATTATTCAAAATATTCGATACTTCCTAGCTTTAATCTCTTCTCAAAGTCCTAAAAATTGACAAAACATGAAATACTGTTTTCACTTAACCAAACTTAGAATTAAGACACAATAACCAATTGACAAAAAAAAAAGAAAATTAAATTTTATTATAAGGCAAATGTATAATAGTTAAATAGAAATACATCAACTTTGAACAAGCTTGGATCATGGAATTGTGAGTGGATAGGTATTGATGGTATCAGCCCATGGTCCAATAAGAGCCTCACCCAAAATAGGCCTTATACATTCCATGATCACACTATTGCATTTAGGCCCAGTTCCCATTCCCAATTGCCATACTTTGTCACCTTCTTTCACTCTTTCCTTGCCCTCTAAGTAAGCTAATTCATACCACAATGAAGCTGATGACTGATTCCCAAACCTATGTAATGTCATCAATGCTGCCTCCATATCTCTATCTCCAAGCTTCAACCTCTTTGCAGTCTCTCTCACAACCGATTTCCCCGTCGCCGGGAAACAGAAATGTTGAAATGCTGTTCTGAAATTAGGAATGTAAATTTCTTTACTTCTTTTATACATCAATACAGATTTAAGAAACCTTAGTTTCTCTATTAGGGGGAGAAATCTCCCCCCTAGAACGGGCATGTGGGTGCGGAGAGTATCTCCAGCGACTTGCAACACATCCCCGTTCAGTCTCACTCCAGTGATTCCACTGGAGTCCTCATCACGATAAGCAGAGTAATATCCCTTGTCATCAAACGCTCCTTGTGTCCTGAGTGTCCAAAGCAATTTATACTTAGCATGGCTTTTGGCGTCTTTCTTGTTACTCAACAAGATAGCGGCACCCCCAACGCGGAAAATGCAGTTCAAGATCATGAAAGGACGTTCTCTCCCGGGGTACCACCCCGTAGATAAGATCTCAGTGCTGAGAATGACGGCGTTGGAGTTGTCATGGGTGTACATAATGTTTCTAGCCATGTCTACAGCTAGTGAGTTAGCGCTACAACCCATCCCACTTATGGTGTAGCTCTTCACCCCTTCTTTCAAAGAGTATTTGTTAACAATAATGGAAGAAAGAGAAGGATTGGGGCAAAAGCCACTACAGTTAACAATAAGTATATCAATATCTTGAGGAGAAATGTTTGTTTTGGACAAGAGATTTTCAAAAACAGAGAAAAGGATCATGTGAACTTCATTGATAGCTTCTTTATGACCAGATTTTGGAGGCATATAAAAAAGACCTGGTGGGAAATAAGTCTGCTCCCCTAAACCTGAAAGATGAAGAATCTTAGATATGAAAGAGACACTTTTATCATCAAAGAAATCAAGCATTCTTGCATGCTCAATGTAGGCTGTAAAAGGAACTCTCAAGCAGTTTGGTGGTTTATAACATGAAAAATCAACAACATAAACAGGAGATGTTTTTGAAATATACGCCAAGGAAATGAAGTATATAATAAGTAGAACAGAAAAAGGTACAATATGAAACATAGGTTGAAGATTTTGCAAAATAATACAACTCTCCATGGTAAAGAAAACCAAAAGAACCAACACTTTGAGTATCTCCATCAAACTTGAAGAAACTAATTGTTTCCATAAAAGCTTGTAGGAATCTAAAATTATTGGTTCTTTCTCCATGAGAAAAATTATTAAGGAATTGATGAATACAAAGGACAATAATAATGTTTACTTTTTGCAAAGTAGAGTTGTTGATGTTTATGGCTTTCTGATGAAGTTATAAATGCTCATCTTATCACTGATTTATTGGTCATACAAGTCAATACAGCGGAATTGATATTTGTACGGTTGGCAGTTATAAAACATAAAAGACTAATTGAACATTTGATTGTTTTGAAAATACACAAACTCTTGCCTATTGGACATACCATAGGCTACAAATCAAAATAATTCATACATATATTTGCTCAAAAGATTGCCTATGGCATCACGATTTTGATGAGTCAATTGCCACGAGTTACTTCTCTTGATGATGCATGAATGATATGATCATTCAAATTATAAAATCAAGTAAAATATTTTTGTGATAATACTAAAATAATTCAAGTATGTCTATATCTTTTATAACATATCTATTGAATACTGATTTTCATGATTAACAAACGCAGCGGATATGGTTATCTCCTATGGAAGGACCAGAACTTGATAGATACACCTAATTCCAACAAATATAGGAGTTAATAAATATTTTGTATTTTCACATTACATGATTTAACAGCTGCCTCAAATAATAAAGAATCTTGATGGTCGATGACTCGATGTGGAGTTTAATTTTTTTTTTTAAAAACGGATGAAGTAGGAAGCGCTCATTGTTCATGTAGCACTCAATCAATGGAAGGCTAAAAATCATAATTTGAGTTCAATGTATAGAAAAGCGTGTGACTTTTTTCATGTTTTATTTATTCTCTAGGTCTAGGAAAATTTATTTTCCTTCTATATTCATTTCTAATCTAATTTATTCCTATTCATTTTTTTAATTGATCAAGAAGCATTATTATGAGGTATATTCATTAATGAACTGTTACTTTTGAGCTAGAGTTAGCTTGGAGTTTTAGTTACAATCAATTAGAGCTGATTGTATAGATTGTTAAGTGTCTTAGATTTAGGCCCTTATGTTATTCCTTCTTTAACCTAAAATTACTCATTGTTTTAGTGTAGTTTCGAGAAAGAAAGCCTCAAGAAGGATCGTGATTTTACTCCTTGAGCAAGAAGGTTTATCAGGTAAGAAATTCATGTGTTACTTATTTTCACACATTACAAGCTATGAGAGTTAGTCGAACTGGTACAAAGAACATGTTTTTTATACTTAAAGTTCAACAAAACGGGTATTTTTATAGGTAAAATACAATTGGTCAAAACACCATCTAAAAAATAATCATTTTGAATAACTTGCCATGACTATATTGGATTGTTTGGTACCCATGATAAGGGGAAATGTTTCAAGGTTAAATTTGAAATAAAATTTTGTATTATGTTTTTTTGATAGTATTAATTTGTCTCAAGATAAATTTGTTCAAACATAATATAAATTTTATCTCAAATTTAATTTTGGATATCTATTTTGTCCTAACAAGGTTGGTGTGGAATAAATTAATTTAAAAATTATAATCTCATAACTATAATTCTGAAATAATTTAATCCGCAAACCAAATGAATCACACTATTCACGAGATTTCAATAAGAAAGCTGGCACATGAATCACATATAAGGTGTGTTTGGTATGAAGGGAAAATTCTTCTCATGGAAAATGTGAAGAATAAATGAGTTTCTTATTTATTTTATAGTGTTTGGTAAGTAAATAAAATAATATCATCCAAGAGCTAGCATATATATGTAATCTAACAACACTCTATGATGGTGTGGAATGATTAAGGGGTAGAGGGCATTGAGTGGGTGAAGATGAGACAATGAATTCGAAACGTCGTTTATGGAACTTGTTTTTCCTATTTTCATTGGGAAATCTATTTTCCTCATTTTTAAGAAACTTATTTTACTAAAAAAAGATGTTTTACAAAATATTATGACCAATAAATATGAGAAAATTGGAAAACATTTCCTGTCCTCCCAAACTAATTTTGCTAAGGAAAAGCATAACAACGGACTCATTTCAATTATTTGGAAATGATGAATATGGTGGATAAGTTTTTGTGTATCGCATAACATGGGCTTTCTCAAGTTCATTTATGTGTGCTTTAAGAAAAAATAAAAATATGAGTAGTTAATTTTAGTAAATTATGGGCGAACTATAATTATTATCTTTTAATACGTTCATTCCGTTAACTTCAATTCATCCAAAATAATACTATACAAAACATTAATGATAGTTCGCTTATTCTTTTTATTAACTCATATGCTCCATTTTCATACTCATTCAAGTATTAAGGTAGAGTTTTTGGCTAAAAACATCCTTAAACTATACCCTCAACTTAAACTATATCCTTCAATTATTTTTCTTAACAAAAAACATCCTTCAAGTATTTAAAACTTAACAACTTCCATCCCTCTATTAAAATTTGTCAAAAAATTAGCGAATTCCACACAAAATATATGCAATTCATGCTATTCTCATAAAAGAAAATCTATAATTTTATTACTTGTTGGAAAAAGCTTCCAAAAAATAATTTTTTTTTCTTGTTTGCTGGTAAAAAAAACAATGTTAGGACGGTGTAAGTCTACGAGGAGACATGATTTGCTCTTCTCCTTTACCAATTGAATGGAGTTGGAGCTTAATTTTACACCATCTTCACCTTATAAAGTCAAAATGTCGTTAGATCAATAATTTTTTGGGGCAAACTGATAGTTGAGGTAATCAAGATTCAACTAATTTTGATCTCTAGTACTCAAGTTTCATTTTCCATTATTAGAAGTAAAAGTCTCTGATCGACACCATTTTTTGCAAATTCAATGAGAAGAAAACATTTCAACGGATAATTTTTTGATATCAAATCAAATGAAAAGTAAATAAAAATAATATTGCCAATTAAAAGGATGACAATGCAAAACGTTGTTGCTAAAAAAAATTCACAATATTTTATTTTAGATGTATGTAAAATGAACTAAATTGGTTTATTGAGGGTGATTTAGGGAGGATTTTTTAGAGTAGTGTGAACTTTACATATTTTTGTGAAGAATTTATTAATTTTTGATAAATTTTAACAAAAGGGTGAAAGTTGTCAAATTTTAAATAATTGAGGAATGTTTTCTGTTAAGAAAAATAATTTGAGGATGTAGTTTAAGTTGGGGATATAGTTTAAGAATGTTTTTGGCCAAAAACTCTATCAAGGTATTATCAAATTATTTTGTGAGTTTATTTTTATTTGAATATTTTTCTTGCTCACAAACTCTTTTTAAAAAAAAGGCCGGTTCAATAATAATTATTTTTATTATATTTAGATCAACAAACATCACTACTGAGTACTAATTTAATTATATAAATTACAATCATGAGTTTCAATTAAGTATTTTTTGTTATTTATATGATTTTTTCGTTAGATCTAAGAGCATCACTATATATAAAAAATAACAAAGATGTCACATTTAAAAAAAAAGTAAAATTATGTTTTTATTTATAATTTTTTAAGTATAATATAAATAAAAAATGATCAACTAGTATGAAACGAAGAAAGTAAATGATTAATTAATGTTTAATTATTGTGAAGAAAAAGAGGAACACAAACATATCCTCAGAAGATTTGTATGCAAAGGTATTTAAAGCATTTGTCATTTTTCCATATACGATGGGGCATGAGTCTGACAATGTGATAACTATTACTGTAATTGTGTTGTTTCATCCATCATTAACTCAACTGTCCCCTTCCTATACCACCATTTTCCATTTACTCCCTCAGTTTTTTTTTTATATGTCATTATTTTATTTTTTATCTATATTAAAAAAGTTAAGTAAGCTTATTATTCTATTTTTATTTAATTCTTTTTGAAGTTAATTTTCAATCAATAAATATGAATTAATTTATTTTGATTAATTAATTTGATCAATGAACATGAATTATTCACTTTGTTTTCAAGGCTAATAACTCATAAGGGTAAAATAGGAAGAATATTATAATTTATGTATTAATTTTATCAAAATAACAAATATTATGAACCAATAATTATAATAAATATGATATATAAAAAGAAACGGATGAGAACATTTGAATAAATGCGCGCACAAAATTCACACACGGCTATAAAGGTGTCTTAATTTTCACTTTGTTCGATTTCCCATCTATGGTGTTGAGAATAACACACAAAATAAGTAAAAATTGGAAACATTTTCTACTAGTTCAACATCATTAATTAAGGATGGAAGATTCAATTAAAAAAGATCTAGTCTCGACAGGAAAAAGACTTTCTTGAATTTGCTTAACCCCTAATTATAAATGTAGTACAAGATACTTTTTATGTCCCTAATTACTTATTCACTTTTTCTTTTTAGTTATTCCTAATTACTTGTCCATTTTGACAAATCAAGAAGGACAAAAAAAAATTCTATTATATCCTCAATTTATTAAAAAATATAGAACTTCTTGAAAATCTTAAGTTTTTAATTCATTCACTTCATAATTAATATGGGTAAAATGATAAACTCACTATATCAATTATTGTTTTCTTAATAGGTGTGACAATTCAAAAGTGAACAAGTAATTAGGGACAGAGGGAGTAACTCTTATCTACGGTCTACAAGAATTTAAAATAATAGAAATAAAAAATAAATTAAAACGAAAAATAAAAATTGAAATAAAAAGTAATCAACTTGTAATTATGTCATGCAATTACCAGCAATTTACAATTCTTTTCTAAGAATTGGAGAGTGTAATTACCACCGGCCAATTACACCAGTTACCTACTGATCAAATAATTATATAGCTAACCAAACACGTCAGACAGTGTAATTACACCTAATTACATCAAGTTCATTTACCAGTGACTTTTCAAACATGCCCTTAGTATCTTTTAATACTCTAAACTATCTAGATATTGACTATGTTAATCTAGTGTTATGCACTTTAAGCTTAATGCTAATTTATCGCATTTAAAAAAAAAAATCTTATTTAAAAATTTAATAATATAAGCAAGTAAACGGACTTATCATTATATAAGATTTAAATAATGATGCTCATATTGTTAGCTGCTAACTTGCTCTTATGAGAAATAAAACATTTAGGACTCGTTTGGTAGGCGGTATTAAATAGAATAGTCCTTGGATTAAAATTTAATCCATCTAATACATTGTTTGGTTACATTATTTTATTTAATCCATGAATTGCTTGTACATTATATATGGTCTTATTTTATCCTTAGTAAATGGAGGGATATATATCCAAGGTTTGTTAAACCTTGGATAAGACCCCTAAATGACAAAATTATCCCTTTATTCATTTTTCTAAATTTCTTTTGTAATTTAATTTTCTTTTTATTTATATTGAAATAATTATAAATGTTCTTTTTAATTCTCCAAATTCGTTTAGTGTAATTTAATGATTTCATTAATATTTTTTTATTCAATGTAGTTCATCGATTAACCACTTGGACTATTTTTTTTAATTAACTTTAGCCATTGAACAATATAAGTAGTTTTAAATCTATGTTAAGTTTAAGATATACTTGACCAACAAAAAAAGTGATACATCATACCTCAAATTTTATTTATTTATATATATATGTATGTATGTATGTATTTAACTTAACTAGTTAAATGAAATAGAAAATCCTAAAAAAAAAAATATTGTCCCACAACAACTTTGATTAATTATTATCCGGGTAAGGGACTTTGGTATAAAATTGTATAAGTATATTTTTAGATCTTCATTTTTGATAAGTTTAAACTCTTTTATCAACATCCGGTTGCCATATACAATAATTATACAGGTTAAAATTTGTAAAAATAAATAAATAAAGATTTAGCATTTTTTTGTTTACTATGAATTTTATTCAACTGTTGCGTATTATTAAATTCTTGTTATTAATTATGCACAAAAAAAAAATTGTTTCAATTTATATAACACTCTTTTTCTTTGTTGTTATTTTTTAAATTTTTTTACTGTAGTGTTATGGTCCGGTTATCTACCTTGACTCAATTACATGAAATAAACAATCTCATAATAACACAAGAGTATAATAGGAAATAATTTTTTTGTAAAGTTTTAAATCAAACACAAGATTAAGTGGGAAATAATGAACCAAACACTTGACAAAAAATAATCCATGCACTACTAATCCTTGCATTACTAATCTCTGCATTATCAATGTTTGTACCAAATGACCCCTAAGAGTATTATTCATAGTAAATTCAGTGATTAGAAATTTTGTAAGGCTAGTTGTTCTTACTATTTTTCTTTCTGAATGATTATTTATTGTCTTTTCTTAAAAAAATTGAATGAATCATTTCTTTTATTTTCGTGTATGATTGATAACCAGATCAAACTCAATCAAAACCGATAACAATCAAATTGCTAAATATATATATTATATTTGATTTGACCTAATTTTAATAATTCAAGAATCAATTAAATTGATATTATTTTAAATTTGATCAATAACAGCCCAAATCGAATCGTGACCACCCCTAACTCTGACGTTGACACTGCTTCATGTCAGAATGCTCTTAGACTTGTACAAACTCTGTTCATCTTTTGTTTTGCTTCCTATGCTAATCATTTGTTTGACTATTCCAAAAAAATTTCGAAATTCCAGCTAGCTTTGAGACTTTTATTATCTTTGTTTATTTTTTATTTTGCCTCTTTTGACAACAATTTGTATGACTATTCCAACAAATATCTTCAACTTTTGTGCGACTATATATTATATAGGTGATCAGTGCACTATAACAAATTTTCTTTGACTTTCAAGAAAAAATATATCTTTCATTATCAATTCTCAACTACTACAACCAATCTTTGTTGACAATTTTAGTTTCCCACCTTGATCGTATACTTACATAGAAGGTAGTTAAATTGTTAATTACCTTGCCAACTATGGAAAAAGATCCAAGGTGATACATCATATTTGATGAAGCTTAGCTTGTTCTCTTCCAGAAATAATAAATTCAATAAGGGTGAAAATCATTTTCACCTCCCAATTTGCTTTTAAAATCAAACTATCTCCTCAACTTTGAATAATAATTAAACTTGACGGTGACAATCCTTTCAGAGTTTGATTATTATTCAAAGTTAAAGGAGGAGTTTGATTTTAAAAGCAAAGTAATAGTGTTGACTACTTGTATTGTATAGCATCCTTTTGTATAGTTCAAAATATTTTATAAAAGTGATAATAATTAGTAATGTACACTCTTCATTTTTGTATGGAGGTTATGGTCTATGTCCCCTCCTGTACTTTCATGGTCCTTCTTATAAAGAGCCTAGCAAGAATCGATTCAGATTTAATTGTTCGAGGAAGAGGTATATTGACATCTTCACTAGTTGCCTTTCAACAGTTCCTTCTCTGCTCGCACCTTCCCATCTTTTTCATTAATATGCTTTCTATGTACATTTTTATTTGTTCAATATATTAAAAATAATTATTCAAATTTCTTTGTCTAATTTAAAAGTTAGAATATCAAAAGACAATCTATTATTTTATGTCAATTTTATCCTTGTTTTTAAATATTATTCATCAAGCTTCAACATTTAAATGACTTATAATTAATAAAAGTAATATACTACAATTATTTTTTAATTTATTGATTTGTCAGAAATATGTTAAATTAATAATGAACAAGTAAAATGGACGGAGGGAATATGTTTTGGGGTCTTGTCTAATCCATCATCCACCTTGACAAAAAAAGAGATATGAATGAGCACGAAAGGATGATAACGAGAGGCAAACACACGTGCACCGGTTAATTTTTTTTAAAAATAATTTATATAGATGTATATTTATTTTGAGAAATTGACAGAAATTAGGATATAATTAATAGTGTACTCATGAAAAGCATAAAAATGTTATTGTGATGTTGGTAAGAGGATCCACTCATGAGACCTAAATTCAAATTTTGGATTTGCCTCTAATGATAACGATATATCTTAAAATCAAAGGCATACGTCTTTTATACACTATAATATTTTGACTAATACTTTGCTTTTTTTGCGGTGTCATACGCAACTTGTTTTGCGTTTTTCTATTGGAAAGACAAAATAATCATTTTCTTGCCACTAGCATCAGTATATAAGAAAAAGATATATGACGAAAATAGAAAGTATATATATATTATAAAGTAATATGTCAATCGTCTTAACTAGGGGTGTTCATGGTTCGGTTTGGATTGGTTATTAGTTAAAATTAAAATCAAATCAATTTAATCGTTTTTTAAATTTCTAAAATCAAACCAAACCAAATAAAAAAATAACCGTCGATTTGGTTATTGTTGGTTTGGTTCGATTTGGTTCGGTTTTTTCGATGTTTTTGGGTTTGAAAGTAATACGTTTGTTGAGGACATACACATCTCGATAGACACAAACACTTAGTACATGAATAATTCACAGAAAAGCTATTACACGAACAAAGTGATTCATCCAATGTACCAAGTTTCTGAAACTAAAAAAGACTCATTGTTAATAGCACAAAGTTGATTCAATATGCTGGAGATCTCAACATCTTATCAATAGACTTATCAATAAAATTACACCTTAAAATATTGAGAAATTACTTCTCAAAATAAACAACCAATAATTTATAGTCAAAACTAATCACCATCTTCTTTAGCTTGAGCTTTAAATTATTCAATGTTGCGTTAGAAAATTTTATAAAGAACAGAGAAAGTGTGATCTTTAAAGTAATGAATATTGAGGGATTTAGACTTAAAGTTTTAATAGTTGGGCTAAAATTTAAGTGTTGAGCTTCAGAAAATAGTAAAATTAAAGACTAAAGTTAATTAAAATTTATCAAAATACTTATATTTTATTTATAAATAATTATAAAATTTATATATATAACTTCTCAATTAGGTTTGGTTATTTTTGCGGTTAATTTTTATAAGTAAAACCAAAACCAAACCAAATAGTATCGATTTTTTAAAATTTAAAACCAAACTTAACCAAATATCAATTTTTTTAATCTGTTTGATTCGAATTGCGATTCAATTTGATTTTATAACCATATATAACCATGAACAACCCTAGTCTTAACATACAAATGGAGTAATTTTTCAACTTAGGTTAATCAATCCTACAAGGAAAAAAGAGTTGTCTTATTTGTTGTTAATTGTGGTGGAGAATAATATAGAAAGTTCAGGATTACAACAATATAGAAGCATACATGATTGTTTCTAGTGGAGGACATTTTTGAAAAAATTATATTTTTTGTGTTTTAGTTTATTTATTTTATTATTTTTAATTTGTTATATATTAAAAAATTACATTAAAAAATATTATAAATTATGATTATAACAATTTAAAATATTTATAAGACATATAAAAGTTGATTCTCGAAATTCTATAAATTCACATAAATAGGAACAGAGGAAGTAACATATATTATTTGAAATGATGTAAAAAGTAATATAAATCATAATAATTAACAACTAAAAAATTAAAAGACATATAAATTTTTTAAATGATTCTTGGAATTTTATAATGCCACATAAATTGGGACAATGAGAATAACATATATTATTTAAAAATTACGTAAAAGGTACTATAAACTACAATAATTCACAACTTCTAAATTTAAAAGGCATATACAAATTTGGTTGACTATTGAAATTCTATAATTATTACATAGTAGTTGGGACAACTGAAGTAACATATACTATTAAAAATTATGTAAAACGTACTATAAATCACAATAATTAACAACTTTAAATGTCTAAAAATTATGTTAAAAAGTATGGTGACTCTACGAATTTAAATTATGTCACATAGACTAGGACAAAAAATAATATATATATATATATATATATATGACTCGTACTAACACAAAGTCTTGTATCTACTATGTAATATAGGACTCGTACTAACACAAAGTCTTGTATCTATTATGTACTAGATGACTAGCACAGGCCCAACACTATCAAATTAAATTGTTGTTCTAACTAAAGAGTAAGCAATTCCACAACAACTTCTCATCAATAATTTTACATGCATTTTATGGAATTATAAGTAGTGAACGAATTTCACTAAAGAAAAGCAAATGATTAATGAAGAAGCATCAATATCTAATAAGAAAAATGTATATATACAAAGAAATTTAAATAGTTGAGTCCTTTGCTTCAAATACAACACAAACATACAATATTTACAATAAGCTGGAGCTAGATTCCTAAACTTAGTAGTCAATCCTCTGCATCCCAATAACTACAACGTAGAAGATCTAGAGGTACCTAGAAAATCAAGCGAATACATATCAACTAATAAACTTGGACTTGAAAGAACTGAAAAAAAATATATATTACGAATTACCAGTAAAATGATGAACAAAAATTATATTTAAGTACCAAAAAAAACATATATGCATATAAGACCTTCAAATATCCATTTATACAAAAATAATAAATTACACATTCAGTTTTTCTTTGTCACTCTCTACACCTTTTTTATTTTAATGGAGGACTTCTAATGCATTTTGGCAGCTAGCTATTTTCTAACGTTGACATAACTATGTCTTTTATCTCTTTATTACTAACAACTAACATCACTATTTCACAGCATTATAGTTTTAAATATTTTCAAGTTATCACATTTCATAATGGTGTGATCTCCCCATAACAGTGCCTTCCTTCTCAATACTCAATAAGAGAAACACAAGATAATAAATATTTCAAAAATCACCTCTAGTGAGGAGAAGATAACTGTAGAATATTAACTTTTTTTCTTCGTTCTTTGTCTTATACTAAGTGCCACTTATTTTTTTAAAAATTGACATCAAAATATTTCATTTAAGCTTCGGATTCATCAACTCTGGATTATGAATTTGAACTAAAGAGCTATTCAGCTCATGAAGAAAATATAACAAAGTAATTGATATTCATTTGACTTGTTACATTCTTGCCCCCATTCACTTTCTCAAATACATGACATATGCTCCTAAGGTTTCTGATTATAATAACTTTGTTACATGCAAGGTAGTATATAACTATAAAAGAAAGTCTAGTGCAGATAAGAATTTCTTAAATTATAAGAGAGAATACACTTATTAAAGAGTTATTAAATATTTGAATTCTTAGTCTTACCAAAAATCACATAATTGACAATTCATGTTTTCATTGATTCTCTCTTATTTTAAGATCACTTGGAATGAAAAATAATCAATTTTAGAATAGAAATTTTTTCAACAGCTATTTTACCAAATTTCAGAGGACTACAGTAGAACGGGGTCCAGTACTAACAAAAACATGCTCACATGTTTAGTTCTCATATCCAAATTGGGATTCACACAACAAAGGGAAAAAATACACGTAATGAAAATGACACCATCTCACAAATCATAACAACACTATATACAAAGCATTTGAAATAGTGGCCTTTCATAATTATCAAGTGTCAGAATAAAATGAAAAATCAAATCCAAATAGATGTTAATATCTACTAAAATTGACTAATCTCATTTGGTTAGAGTCAAGAGTTAATTAAGGTAATCTAACAGAAAGAAGCGTACTGACTTACCTGTAAATCGGTCACTGAGGAAGCAAAAACCTTAAATAAGTAGCACACATTTTCTCTAGTTCATCCTCCGTGGTATCAAATGATTGATCATGATCCTGATACTGAGTGAGACTGTTCCATTAATATAAGAACCTAGTAATGTTTTGTTTCCAGTAACTAAAAAATCCAAAATAAGGAAGACACATAAAAACAGTCGTAAGGAAAGAAGAAAGTCTAAGTTGCATTATATTTCAAGGCCCAAGTTTATCAATTCAAAAGACAGGGAAACAAACAAATATTGAGTTTTTCCGACCAATTTGCACAAAAAAAAGACTGAAACAATGAAATAAATACATCTTGATTTTCTTTACTCATCCAATGCCGCAACAAAGTCCTCAGTCCTGCTCAAACCCACCAAAGCAAAAATCAACTTTTGGCTTTTACCAAATTCAATTACAATACTAAGAAAGATACACTAAAAAGCCATTGTCTCTTATCAACGAAAATCATGAAGTACCAATATCATTCTCAACACAACCACAAAATATTTAGTTGATCAAAAACAAAAAGACAAAAAAGAAAAACTCTCTCAAGTAGGTTAGCTGACACATTGATAGGCTCGTAAAGGGGATAAATTTTACTATAATTTATTACGAAAAATGAGAAGTTCTTCCAACTATTAGTAATAACTACTATAATCTAATATCACTCTCAACTTGACTTAGCATTAACTATACATAAGAGACCATTTAACATACTATTTTAATCACTATAATTCATACTTCTAAACAAATTAAAGATGGTGGATTTAAATAACTTGTTGAATTGTAAAATTTCTTTCCGAGAGTCTTGTTGTTCTAAAAAAGAATCAATCTAGACAAAGCTGAAAAATTCCAGACTACACATTATATATTTGTATATAGAGCCTAATAAAGATACTAAAGAAGCATGACAAAGGCGATAGCAAAATATGCTAGGAGAAAGGAAATACAGAAAAACCTATTTAAAACATTGACAGGCCATTATTTAGAAACTCTAAACATCTCAGACGTTAGTGCTCATGGCTCCAAGAACCTGAAACTTCTTAGCAATGGATAGGAAATATATTTTTAATAAATATGTTGCACTATTAATAGCTTCTAACTGGACATAACAAGTGAATTCTCAGGTGCTTAATCTTAAATAGCTGCATAACGTGCAAATTAAAGCTTGCATCTCAAATGATAAGAGCAACAAATGATTTGGACAACTATACTATGTTATGCCCTCTAGTAGGAAATTCTCTCTGCAGAAAATCTTCGGGTAGCAAGAGCTTGCGATAGTCAAACTGCCTAACCAGCTGATCGATTCAAGGTTGAACCCTATCTCTTTTCTTTGATTTTGACAGAGTTTGTGGATCCCGATGACTATCAGAGGTGAGAAATATTTACTCGACTGCAAATAATTTAAGAAATTAGCAGTTCCCTTAAGACAGGGCCATAATTTCATAAGTGTGTTTCAACGCTAAAAATCTTATGTACTGGACCTATCAAGCTTAAATGCTGCATCCGCTTTCATTCACAATATATATTTCATAGCACACATATGAACTTATTTTCATCATATTTACACACTAATGTGACAGTAGTTGAAGCTAACATGCCTTATTGAAGAGAAATAATTAAATTTTACCAGAGTCTCTTTGTGATTCTGTATAGCGATAACAGAGAAAGCAACCTCGGGTTTGATCTTGCTCTCCTCCTTCTCCGATTTCAAACTTCTTAACAACTGATTAACCCAGAGATTGTTGTATAAACTCCCTCTGAGCTGCTTGCTAAAATACCTCTGTCCATTGTTAAAGATGCTAGCACTCACCCTCCCCAAACATACGCTTCTGTAGACAATCAAGACATCAAGCTTACAATATTATGACTTATCAATGAATTCAAATCAAGTAAATATACTCTAATCCCAAAAAACTGGAAAACTACAGCTAATCTCTAAGCAAGCAAGAAAAATATAGAATACATAAAGAAAATATAACTAATTAAATATATGGTTAGTGAGCATATTCAAATAGCATGTTTGAAAAACTCGACATGAAATTTTCATCACTGAACTATCTAATTGTGTTTCATTTTTTCGTTATAAGATCATGAATTTAAATGTGTGTGCTCTAAAATATACCAAGTCAATCTCGTTTGCAACTACAAACGTGAACATATATTTTCTCATTAGACTATTTTAACCGGTTGTATATGTTGACTATACAATACGATTCTTGTACTCTTCTGAGTAACAATCTCTCTGTGTTATCGTTTAGTGGAATGTATGCACAGTGTGACTTAAAGATGAAGAGATATTTATCGTGTATAAAAGGAGATATCTAATAATCAAATTAATACAATAAAACTTCTTTTAATAGGTGGAAAATTAGCTCCCACTGGATATCATGCTTGCAGTCTTGTTACTTGTCTATTTTTTAAAAAAAGTAGACCACCAAGTGGAACAACAAAAGTTGAAAATGAAATATTATTGTTAAATTCAGCTTACTTTAGCTTGGGGTTAAAGTTTGATGAACTCCATTAATGGAGAATTCTTCAATATATATATACAGAAATTGGAAACTGCGTAGGATCTCATTATCGTGAAAATTGGTCAAAGAGTCCTACAAATCATCTATTTATACAAACAGAAGGAAAATATATGCCTAACTAACTTGATTCTGCAACTATACACAGCTGGAAATAATGAGATAAAATATCTAATTAACTCATAACAGACTATAACTAATTTGGAAGCAACGCGAATAGTCTCAACACCTATAGTACCTCAAGTGTTGAATGGTAGCCCTAGAATGATCAATATGAAGATAAATTGACTTTCTTATTAAAGTGTCTTTACCCATTTGATGATAAATTCTATCCTGTTACAATCCAAAAAGGAGAATGACAACAGGAAACTCTGAATAAGTTAACTGAGGCATATTATCAAACAACTTGGATGCACAATCCACTTTAAATTTAAGTTATTTTTAAAATTTTAGATTTTTGTAAGACGTCTAACTTTATAGAAATAAATTGATTACAAGGACAAGATTCATCAAAGAAATACAAAGCATGTGCGAATCAGGCAATTAAACATGCACGAAGAAATCTTAGCTAGAAATTGTATGCAAAAAATAAGAAACTAAGATACACATACCAAATGATGATTCCTATATTCAAAAGTTATATTAAGAAAAAACCAACCTATATTCAACAAAGTTAGGCTGAATGTCAAAGATTTGAAGAGAGCAATAGCATGAAAATTGGGAAGAAAAAATATCAAAGCAAACATCACAGTGAAGTAAGAAGAGAGAGAATGAAATACAGACCAGAGAGTATAGGGTCCTATATTTCTCTATCTAGGATACATTACACGTGTTTCATAGAGTACACACGTCTCACACTGGTGTTGAACTTCAGTGTACAATTTAAACAGCTTCCCCTAAATTTAATGGTAAAATTACATAATTATCCTTGTTAAGTACAGTAAAATATATATATAATAAAACAAAGACACGTGGGGCCTTAAAAGAATTTACACGCCAAGTTATAATTAATACTTATGTATCATCAATGCTAGTACAATACTTGTTGAATAAAGTGGGCCCTAACATAGTACAACTTAGATGCTAATACAATAGTTGTTGAATAAAATGGGCTCTAACATAGTACAACTTAAATTACATTAAGAACAACTTTTTGGAGTTGTGTTAGTCCTTCACAACTCCCTCTTCTAAATAAGGGTAATAGAGGGGCACGACCCGTGCTTAAGCACGGGACCAACTTTATAATTGTTGAAATGGTAAAGAGTAAATTTAGGATTAACAAATATAAAAATCATATTAGTATGTTATAGCTATAGTTTGTATAATTGCGCTCCATAACACACTTTATATTTTTTATATCTATTAATATGTATATTTCAGTATACATATACAAAAAAATCAATTGTATAATCTATTTCGGTATATATATATATACAAAAGAAGATCAATTGTATAATATGTATTTGTATAAAGCGAGGAAGAGAGAAAGACAAAAGAAAACTGGGCAGGGGAAGATCTGTATTTGTATAATTATAAGTGTATCAGACGAAAATATATGTATTTGTATTTGTATATACATTTTCTCTCGCTTTATATAAACACAAACGCAATTTATACATTTATGTTTGTATAAAGTGAGAGAGGTGAGTGAGAGTGGCGAGCGAGATTCTCTTGGGGAGAGAGGCGAACGAAAAGATATGTATATATACAATTTTCTCTCACTTTATACAAACATAAACACATTTTATACATTTGTGTTTGTATAAAAGTGAGACAGGCGAGGGAGCCAGCGAGAAACGAGAGTGGCGAGCAAGAATTTCAGGGAGAGAGGCGAATGACAACAGTTTGCTACGTAGTTAAAACAAATAAACACCATCAATGCCTAAAAGATGGCTTATCTAATCCTCATATCTTAAACGTAGGTAAAAAATCATTGAATTATTTTTTATAAAATTGTTGAAAATAACTATTCAAAATATAAGCCAATTAAATGGACATTAGCACAAGCCCAACATCTTATATTTTTAGTGCTTGATATTTTTGTTTAGTTATCTTTTGAAGTAAAAAATAAATAGAGTTTTTGACTGAATAAGTATCTATAGAAGAACATAATACTAAAATGTTATAAGTTTATATTTGTGTCTATTGATTCGAGTAGATGTTACGTATGTGAATGTGTGGCAGATGCCAGAATAGAGAATATAGAGTAACATTAAATGTATAAATGATGAATAATAACCATGTACTTTCAAATTGATATAATTGACTGACGATAAAATAAAATACATAATAAATATTTGCAGATATTTTTCTGCGGTAAAAATTAAATAATACACAATGAAAATGTCACGATTCAGACCGTTGTGATTGGCACCCACACAAATCATCTGGTGGGAGAACCATTACTACAACCCAAACTAACAAATTTTATGAAAACCAAGACATTTAAATATACGGAAGCACAAATACGCATGGTAGCTCTTCTATAAATTCTCGTAAGCAAGGTGGTATATGTAGACCCACTAAAATACTTTAACAACTCCAAGACAACACTAATTATGTCATTCGAAATAACCAAATCTTCCCAATCTTCCCACTCAACCAAGAGAACATCGCTGGATTTGGTACCCCTAATCCACCACTAGGGATCCACCCACAAAAGTGAAAACACACGAGAGCATAGCTAGTGAATCATACTCACAATACTAACAACCATCATTAACACTCCGACCATTAATCTCACTCTAAACTAACACTTTTACATGAAAACCTTTCTTAGGTACTTAACAATCAATAGTAATAAACTTTACGACTCAACCTAGGTGTAAATATTTTCAAATGCTCAATACCGGATACAATTGATCATTTCTCACCTTGCCACTTCATACCTTGACAAAATACATCACCACGAATGTACACTCACAATGAAAAATCTGAATTGTAATTTTCACCATATAACACAATCTCTTTCTCTATCAACATTAGCTTGTACCTTGAAGATTTTTATGAATTCATGGATCTCTATTTATCATTGATCGCATCTCCATCGATCTTACCATATATTTCGCTAAAATTTCAATCATACTCATTACTAGACTTAAAAACAAAACCAAGCACTTGTCATTACACTCAAGTTAATGTCTGCACACTCCTTTCTCAAGTCATTTCCAATAGTTTTTAACCAATCTGACGGACTTGTAACACTATTACCGTAGCCACAGCAAAACGAATGAAATCACGCATCTCTGAACCCAATTATCTACCCCTCCGAAAATATTTCTTTAGCCTTTGCAATCAAATAAATTTTCTTGCTCTCGCCTCTCTCTAAAGGTTGTACTACATCCCACTATTTTTCTTCATTATGACTTTAGCTCTTTGATTTCTATTCGAATGGTGTCCCACCATCTCTTAAAACTTTCCATACAACCACGTAACTCACCAAATATTAGAAAGCCACAACCTTAGATACTCGCAAGTCCTAATTACTGTACAAAATTCGCTTAAACAACAATCTCATTATATAGTTTCATCCCATCACAATTCATCGCAAACTCTTATTACCATTACGCTCAGTTAGCCCTGACTATCACTATGAAGTCAACCTTTTCATCAATATGCCACCTAAAACTCAGGTATACTCATCAAATTTAAAGGACTAACCTAATCTGGGTACGCACTTTCTTACTAAAATCTTTAATTTCCTTCACCCAAGTATACTCAATGGAACTTTCTTTATCTGTAAGCTTGTCATTCTGGTATTAATCCACTCCCTTATGGGTTAAGATAAAATCATCAATCATCATACTACCCTCCTTTTTCTTAACAAACAAAACAGGAGCACCCCACGGGGAAGCACTAGGACGGATGAATCATTTATCAAGAAGCCCTTGGATTTGAGCTTTAAGCTCTCTCAATTCTGACACCACCGTAATAGACTCAATGGAGGAGAATTCAGCCTCAACATCCCGAACATGAGCCAATAAGCCAACAATCATTCCCCACCACTTTCCTATCCCGAATGGAGGATATGATCTTAGCTAGCTTAGGCTTGTACACCCCTTCCCACTCTAATCTTTCCCTACTGGGGATCTCTAGAGTTACCAACTTAGTATTATAATTAAGCTCGGTATAATAGGGGAAAACCAAGTCATGCCTAAGATTATATCAAGTCAGTCATATCTAGCATAACCAAATCAACCAAAATTTGAAAATCCATAACCACAACAGGACAATACGATACACATAGGTGACTATGACTGACTCTTCAACTAGGGTAGAAACATGGATGAGGGCATCAAGTATATCAACAAATCACATCAAATCTCAAGGCAATTGAACTAACACGTACGAATAAGTATAACCCAGATCATACAAAATATTAGTCATCCGAGCACAGACAAGAGCAGCACTAGTGACCACCTCATCCCGCTCTGGCGGGAAAATTTCCGCACTAGCGGCCTCACCTTGGCGGGAAGAATCCCGCCCCAGTGGTCATAACAGAAACAGAATCCCTGCCAACAATTTTTCTAGGTTCTTTTCTTTCCCAATTTCCCCCAAAGGTTCCAAGCTTTACTTAGCAATTTAGAATAATCCTCATAACTAGGATAATCATTGTGTATCCCCAGTCAATCGCACGATACACAAACCAATTCATTCTTGTTAATTCAACACCATAACCCACACATCCCCAAGATACACCCAGACACTCACATGATCCTTAGTCAAGATCTTCCTTTCACAACGAATTTCACGATACTGAAGTATTTGCAACTTGCATAACCTCAACGACCAACCAACATATTGTACATATGAAAGTTCAGACACACATTTATTGTGCACATAATCACCTTATCATGTTCAAGCAATTACAACTTCACATTCGTAGTTAGTTCAAACAACCAGAAGCACACATTCAAAGTTTCCAAGATACAATTTATAGATAAGTCCAAATTATTAATTAATTATTTCGCTCCATGGATGACCATTCCTGATCATCCGTGCATTCACACCACCCCTAAGGCCAGATACCAATTGGAGCCTTCTCAGTTTCTAATTTGCTTTGCTTGTGGCCCCTCAGTCGTGACCACGACGTCTAGTTCACTTCATTGAGATACCAATTGGAATCGGGAGATATCAATTGGACTCAACTCATACCACAAGCGACAATAGAAGCTAGCGATCCCCTTAAAACAACTAATTTCAATCATAGAACTTGGTCGAATTCAATTCTTAACCGCCTCAATCCTTAATTGATGGTAACCAGACCTTAAATCAATCTTAGAGAAAACCGATGCACCTTGCAACTAATCAAAAAGATCATTTATCTGACGTAGTGGATACTTGTTCCGAATGACGATCCTATTCAACTGTCAGTAGTCTATACACATCCTCTCTTGCTAGTGATGGTGTTACCGCTGTTATTGCTCTAGCTCGGACCATAGAGTGAATGAGGAAAGACACCAATTTGTATCACCCAAATACCAATTGTATTCAAGTCATAGCACGAAGGAGTAGAAAGAAGTGAGTTTTTCCTAAAGTCCTGTAGCCTCTCGAAGAAAAGTACGGACGTCTTCGTATCGTTCCGCAAGACTCTACTAGACTCGTTTTGGTACAATGAGATCAACGAACCTAGGGCTCTGATACCAACTTTGTCACGAGCCAGACTGTCATGATTGGCACCTACACAAACCCTCCGGTGGGAGAACCATTACTACAACCCAAACTAACAAATTTTATGAAAACCAAGGCATTTAAAGATCGGAAACAGGTTTAAATGCATAAATTATATAGTGTTTCCAGAAACTCCAAGATTTAAACAAATAACTAACCAAACTAATGCGGAAATTCAATTCCTAGAACCTAAAAGTCAATGTACCAAAACTCTAACAAGATTTATAAGTCTAAATGAGAAAATCATCTAAAGAACTAGTCTAAGTCTTAATATGATGGACTAGACAAAAAGAGAACTCAAGACAACCCGAAAAAACTGGCTCACCCTTGAATTCGAATCGGCGATCACTGATCTTCTGAACAAGGTTTGTTAATAGCCGCCGAAAGATGCCCTGTACTCAATAAAAATAAGAGCAAGTGCAGTATCAGTACACAACCACCGTGTACTGGTAGGATCACGCAGCTATCCCACTAAGAGTAACATACATTAGTCAATACAATAATATAATCACATGCACATATCAAACATATACAATATCATCAACATATACGAACAATGAATAACTTCACGATTCTCATATAACACAGTTATATCAATTTAGAGCAACATACCATCTTCCAATATCAATCATCATTAGATATGAACAAACTCATCACAAGTAGATTCACAACACAATTCAATGATCCTCTCACGGAACCCAATTCAATAGCCCTCTCATGGACCCACACCCAAACAATTAGCATACCAGGACGTGGTATCCGAACTCATAATTATGCCGAAACATGACAATCGATCCCAGTTAGTTATGTTGGAACGTGGTAGCCGATCCCATATTTATGTCGGAACGTAACAACTGATCCCATAATTATGCCGAAACGTGACAATCCGATCCAAGTTAGTTATGACGGAATGTGGCAGTTTGTTCCCATTCACACACCACAATCACAAACACAAGTACATCATCAAGATCATACATTTAAGTCATGATTTCATGGCAATGATATTCATCTATCTCATTTACAACAAGTGTGATCAACATTGCAACATTCGCATACATACATGTATCATAATGAAGTAAGAACAAACATACATCACACAATCATAGAATGACAATCATCACCTACCTCGAAACAAGCTTGAAACCCTAAGAAACTTGATCCTTCCTTTTTCGGATTCGTTCCACTTGTTCTTGGTCTACAAATAATCATAATAACACGGAAATCAATAAACAATCACTAATTACCCAAATTACTAACAATTCTATGAACCCTAGATCATACCCATGATCCCAATTATCTAAATTAGGATTGTTTCCACCATAGAATCTATAACAAAACCTCCCCCCCATCAATATTCACCCATTCTATTACGTTCTACGGATCGAAAAATGGATTTGGAGAGTGAATAGCTTACGTTTAGCCTCAAGAATAGTGAAAAAGGGTCAAGAAGTCGCCTGAGGCCGTCTCCTTAGCTCTAAAAGTCGAAAAGTGCATACATTCCAGTCAAAGCGGCCAAAACGAAATAGAGAGCTATTTCAAGAACTCCAAAATTCTCATTTCACACCACACCTCTAACACACGACGCTCAGTAAATATCCTTTACGCTAAGATCGATTCCGGGAGTTCTACTCGTCCGAATTCAATTCCGTAAAGTCGTACCGATTCCTTAGCGAGTTATCTAACTACTCATGTAATCAAAATCATAAACTATTCACCCAATTGTTACCAGATTTCCCTACACCTCAAAGACTCCGATTTCGTCTACATTTAGACAAAGTTGGGAAAATTCAATTACTACGAAAAAGTTTTCTGATGTGAAAATCGATAGTAATTTAAATTGAAATGCAATTATGAACTCTGTTTCTTATTATGATTTATGATATATAAAAATAGCAATTACATAAGACTCGATCATTATGAATAAAGATAATGCACTCTTCACTAAATTGAATGCGACAAAAAATATGAGCTTTACATCGTCTTATTAAAATAAGTCCAGATTTTTTATGTGTATTCAGATTAGTAAAGAGTCTTGCCATAACCTTGATAAACTAAAAAAAAATGTATTTGTGGACGACATTTCGATATAGCCTATATGTAAAGTTATATTTTCCTTCTTTCTTTGAACCAAACAAAAATTGACAAAAGAAACATTTTAAAAGAAGATACATGGAAAATTAAATCCACCCCCAACCCTGGTCATTTTTCATTTTAACCCCTTGATGATTGAAACCTGTGGAGGACCATTTCTACTAAATCAATTCCTCCCTTAGCAACCTATAGTTTCATTGTTGAAAATCAAAAAGTCTCCTTAACTGGATTATTGTTGAGATAGTCCATTAATATTTAAAATTTAAAGGGAGAAGGGACAAATTTACCCCCGAACTTTAATAAATGGTACGTCTATGCCCTCTGTTATACTTTCCGTCCACATAAGCCCTTGCCGTCCAATTATAGGTACACATATACCCCTCTCACTAACGGACCCCTAATTTCTTACACGTGTCTTAATCCTATTGAACTACCCGTTTGACCTTTTTTTTTAACCCATAACCCAACTATCCGCCCCATAACCCAATACCCACAGCTAAAAACTCATAGCAGGCCTGAAAACTCATTTTTAATTTGGATCATACACTTGCTAATTATAATCCAACAACTCATTTTTAATTTGGATTTATCACTTATAATTTGATTTTGAACATTTATACTTGAAATGCAATTCTTTCTCGAATTCTTACATAATTGCGGAGTACTTTATTCATCGATCTGACTTTATTTAATTTCGAAACTTTCAAGAAATTCTTATTAATACCGAGCTGGTACCAAGAAGGCGAACAAGACGAGGCACACGAAATTCTTATTCAAGTGTATGATCATAATGGCCTGCTATGAGTTTTTAGCTAATGAGTTTTTAGCTGCCTCCTCTGAAGCCAAAACCAACAACCTCTTGATCTCATCCCTCCTCGCCACCGAACGCCTCCATCATAAAACCTGACACCGGTCCAAAAACCGCCATGAACGCCGCCGCCACCAAGCTCGAGAGAAACCCTAGATCCCCTCCCACGAGCAATTACACAAACCCACAAACAACAACAGATCACATCCAAACCCTAATCCTTCCAAATTCATAGAGCTCTATACCACCCCTTCACCGATCACAATGTTGAAAATACTCCACCACACAAAGATCAAAACTTTGCATGCACACATAATTCAATCAACCAAAAATGTGGAGAAATCAAGAGAGGAAAGTGCAATAAAGTCACTGGAAGAGAGAAGATTCAGACCCAAAGAGAATTTTTTTCCCCTAGAACGAGAATTTAGGGGATTTTTTTAAAGTTTGAAGTTTAGGGGAAAATTGAAAAAGGAAACTAAATAATAGGATATATCTTAGAGGAAATTGGGTGGGTATTGGGTTTATGGGGCGGGTAGTTGGTTTATGGGTTAAAAAGAAAGGTCAAACGGGTAGTTGATTAGATTTAAGACACGTGTAAAAAATGAGGGGGCCGTTAGTGAGAGGGGTATGTGTGTACCTATAATTGGACGGCAGGGGCTTATGTGGACGGAAAGTATAACGGAGGGCATAGACGTACCATTTATTAAAGTTCGGGGGTAAATCCGTCCCTTCTCCCAAATTTAAATGATGTGCAAGTTAATTGAATTTTAGACGAAGATCCTTTATCCAAAGAAGCTGTAAAACAATCACTGATATGACAAATTATGTAACCGCAAAACAATTTCTATAATTTTTACCGAAAATAAGTGATCAGCTACTCGTAGATCTCGATAGCAGTTTCTTTGCCATTCTCTTTCACTTGAACTCCAAAGATCCCCTATTTGCATTTGATTTTTTTTAATTGTTTGCTTTATCTATAAAATGAGAGATTGATTTCACCCTATAACCGCATGCAATATAAAATCTTAGAAAATAATCTGTATGAAATTACTAGAAGAATTTAATTATAACACACGACACTTGAACAAAATAAAGAAATAATATTAAACAAGCTCAAAAGAGAGAGAAGAAGGCACCTCGCCATCAACAGAAAAACTTAACAATCTGAAAGAGTGAAGAACATAGAGAAGAAACTCACCAAAATATATAATTCCATTGCTTAAAGAGTGAGGAAGAATTATTAATTAGTCCACAAATTTCACATATTAGACTACATAATTCTTGCTATTTTTTTCTTTTTTAATGTAATTAGTAAATATTGTAAGAGTCTTGAAAGATGTGGTCATCCAGCTTAATTTATTAATCTTTGTGTTCAAAGAAATTATTTTTATTGTTTCTGTCATATTTATTTATGTATGTATAACATCATACACCTTAGCAAAAAAAGATTACACTGCTTATAAAATGCATATAAACTACATTTGAAAAATATTATCTCCATCACATAAATTAGTTATAGCTAGATTTCGTTCAAAGATTTAGCATAATAATAAGAGGACGCAGATATTAAAAATTGAAAACTATTACAAATAAGAGAAATTCAAAAAGATCCTACCTTGCATAGGAAAGAAGAAGCTACTACGAACAGGACGGACTTAGCAAATACAATGACAAAATAATTCTACTTTGCACACGAACCTGCGATCAACAAATTGAAAAAAATACAGAATTTCAATCACCAAAAATAAAGGAAAAATAAGAACTTATAAATAGGGGAAGACGGAAGGAGGAGGAGAGCAAAAGGACCTGCAATGTGTGGGAACAACAAACAAAATTTAAATTTATAGCATGCAACATATAGAGATTCACAATGTTATAATGAAAAATAAAAAAATATATAAAAAGAGAGTAAAAATCCGTCTTTATTGAAAAATCGAAGAAAAGTCCTTTTGCTAGAGGTTTAAAATTAGTACTCCCTCCATCCCATTTTATGTGACACTTTTGGATTTTGAGATTCAAATAAATCTATCTTTGACCGAAAATTGTTCATAGATTTTTTAAGCATTTTGAATTATCAATTATTGGGACTTATAGTACTTTTTACGTAGTTTACAAATATATAAATTTCATTTCAAAAAAATTGAAGATTGATGCGCAAATTCTCGATCAAACTTAAATTGTTTTGACTCTCGAAAAACGAAAAATGCCACATAAATTAGAATGGAGGGAGAATACAACAGAGTCACAAAATTACGAGTATGAGACCAACTATTTTCAACGAAAGTTCGATCACTTCAGCTTTGCTGATCTACCTTCATTTCGACAGTTTTACCTAATCAATTTCCACATAAGGCTTACAGTAGTCAAATAGTCATGTATATATACATGCATGTACAAATCAATACACATAGTTAAAAGGAACACACAATTAGTTTTAAAATTCTTCCTAAGTTTATTGTCCACTTTTTGTTCCTTTCTGTATAACAATCTTATGAAGCAACAAAATTGAAACATAAATCAAGCCAATTGAATGAAAAATCAATGAAAAGAGAGATAAAACCAAAAAGAAAAAAAAAAGTAAATCAAATCTTAATTGTACAGAGAAAAAACTTTAGCATGAATAAATGGAAGAAGAAGAAGGTGGAATTGTACAAAACTCTTCCATGGAGATTTAATTGAGCATGGAGTTTTTCAAGGGATGGAGAATATGAAGAGATTTTAGGGTTTGTAGAAAAAGTGAACAAGGATATTGGATGAAAACACACGTGTTTTGCAGATACAATATACACATATATTATTTAGAGAGGAATGCAAAATTACCAATTTAGCCATGTCTTTACAATTTTTTGGTACAGTCCATATTACTTTTGGTACACCACTTTATTGCAGTGTTCGTCCTAGCCTTATTGGCTTAAATATATAATAAATAAACTAGAAGGGAGAGTCCGTGCATCACACGGGCCCAACATGACTAATTTGATTGATTAATTTTATCCAACTTGGATAAAATTGATAATAAAGAGTGTTACAATTTTTCTATCGATTGAATCGTAGCAACATATACAAATTAAAGATATCCCAAGTATCCTGACTATAAGTTGAGAAAGTAAACACATCTTTAAAAGAAAATTCCCTTTGTAGTTCATGTGATCAAGAGCTTTTGAGGATTGAAATAATTGAATTCTCTTGTGAAAAATCAAGCCTGCAATATTTCGAAGTAAACTTTAAATACCAAAATATATAATTACATATTTGAGCTAGAAACCTTGTAACTCAAAGTAAAAGTTCAAAAAGCACACAAAGTTGAACACTTGAGACTCAAACTGACATGAAGTGTTTTACACAAATAATTGTGAATAACTTATGTCTAGCAGGTGAACAATTTCTTCAACTAATGAACTAAGCCTATGAACTGACGCATCCCGTTCAACCTTTCCAACAATTAAAAAGCTATCAGCTGTCTCGTAATTCTCAAAAAAGACTCTTAAGACTCCAACTTTCATAATTTTACACAAAACGTCTATCAAGATATGTGTAGTTCAGTGAATATCTTTTTTGACTTCACTAAAGAATTTCTTTGGACAACTATTGAGGCAAATGAAAGCAAAGACATATAAAAGCTCAGAATACCGAACATATGAGGATACAACATATGTGACAAATCAGAATATGTTTACATCTACAACGAAACAAAGAGAGATCAAAAAGCAAATCTATCTACAATTATAAAAGAAAATGCAAATCAAACAAGAGGAAAGCAAAGCACAAAGTTGCACCCAATTTTTGATTAAAAAGATCTTCATATACCAGAAAGAATTTGGATCTAAAATTTCAAAAATTCGAAAAAATTAAAATCAGTGAAAGCACCAGAGGAATATACGAAGAAAGAGGATAAAAAAGATGCTCTAGGCAAGACTTAAGTTTAGTCCTATTAATATACAGGAAATTGTTTGCAGCATGCATGTAAAATCACATATTTTAAGTAGAAATTACCCTGCAAATAAGTGCTAGATTTATGGGATAATTTACCAATTAGTAGATAAGAATATTATAACTATTCACACCAAACATAATTGCAATTGATGTGGTGGCTCTTGGGTCTTGAAGGCTTCCAAAGTGGCTAAAACTCTTCTCAAATCGAGTTCGGAACCTAAATAAGCCACAAAAACATAAAAATGGCCAAAATAAGTCACTACTTTAGTAAGTAACTAAAATAAGCTTAGTGGAAGAAAAAATTCAACTTTATCTAATATTCTAAACGTTTTTCGTTAGTCTCATAACGTGTATATTTTAATATATAACAGAACTATTTCCTACACTTCATAAAATGGAACTATTTCTTACACTTTATAAAGTGTAAGTTTTTCTTACACTTTGTAAAGTGGAACTTTTTCTTACACTTTATAAAAAGTTATTTTACCTTTTTACTTTCTTCTTCTCCCCTTTCACTTTCATGGCTTCCAAACTTTTTTCACTTTGAAGATTAACAGTTGATGGTCCCAATCCGACAACTGAAGCGGCCCTACACTAAAAAATCAAAATCTTGAAAGATTGGAGTAGCACAACCCGACAACATAACAATCCGACCCTACAAATTATATAAATTAGGTATTTTTTTCCATCTCATATTTTCATTACTTTAAAATGATGTTGTAATTTGTTCAAAATTTAAACAAGTCTTATACAATGTGCATTCAATTACTAAATATTGAGTTAGAAAAAAAGTCTTTAATACGAAATATACAAAAGGAATTACACTGTTGGATTGGTATTGCAAAATAGTATTTGGCTACGGCTGAATTACACCTTTTCGTCTCATGTTTCTTTTTATTCTAGATAGACACTCATATTCACTTGCTCTTGCTAGCCTGTATTAACTTTACCATGTGCAATGTGCCCAAACTACCATTTAGATCCCATCAAAGTACAAAAAATAAATAATAGTCAAGCATTATTTTTATGCACATAAACTGTGTCCAGATCCTTGTAAAAATTGACAATAAATTGAGATTGCACAAATGGCTATATTCTTGTTAATTCAGTTGGTTAAATTTGTCCGCAAAATTGATCACAAAATTCATCAAACATATAGTCATCCCTCAATTGTTCCAATAGATGGTTCCATCTGTTTCTCTTTAGGTATATGTTCCTTTTGTTTTTTTTTTCTATTTTATTTTCTTGTTGTTGACTCAACAAATAACACATTGAATTGACTTGCTGAAGTTAGAGATTCTTTAGTTCTCATACAATTATTCGTTTGAAGATAATTCACTGTTTAATTTGCCAAGATATAATTATATTAAATGAATTAATAGATTTTTTCTTACAGAATATAATGGAGTGTGTTGTGAATCCTGGACTGATTGATCGTATACTTCGTATCTCTCAGCATGAGCATAAATCAAAATTGTTATGGAAAGATGAGATATCATTTAGTAGCCTTATGAGGACGGTGTGCTTGAATGATGCCTGTAATTTATTTCGTTTGCATCGACCTCATGGACGTGTTGAAGAGATCTTACATAGGTCAGGACTGTATGTGTGGGCAGGATGCAGTATGAACATGCCCTTGTTACAGCTATGGTTGAGCGTTGGAGGCCAGAGACTCATTGCTTTCACTTACCTTTTGGTGAGATCACGATTACATTACAAGACATGCTGGTCTGGTTTGATTTGTGCATCGATAGTGATGATGTGTACATGTAGGATGCTGCACAGAGGATTCGTCCATGGCGTACTTTATTAGAGACACTCACATGATGCGCCATAGCACCTGCTGATATAGATGGTGCAAGCCGAGTGAGGATACATAGCATTACCGGCTAGTTGCGAGATCAGTTAAAAGTAGATCCGATAAGAGATGCTACTCCAATGGAGCGGGTTGAGAAATTTCTAGACTTTACATGCTTGTTATATTGGGAGGCATCTTATTACTGAACACGTCGGGGAACCATATTAGCTTACAATACTTGGCATTCCTAGATCCCATCCACAACGTATGTAAGTACAGTTGGGGCAGCGCTGTTGGCCTACTTGTACCGTGCACTTTGTCGGGCATCTATTGGTAATGTGGTTGACATTTGCGGATTTATTCCTCTCCTTCAGGTAACTTTACGTACTAAAGTTTTAAAATACATTCAAATACAAAGAATCTTTTAACATTACACTGTACAAGAATATTTTTTCTATATTTAATTTTTTAATATAATTAAATTACATACAAATAATTTCTAAAAATGATTAAAAATAGATATATGTAATTGTTAATTTTTTTTTGTTAATGATGATAGTTTAATTATTTTGTTTGTCACATTAAGTTTTGGTGTTGGGAGAGGATCTTGCATGTACAACCATCAGCTCCTCTGCCGCATGATAGTGACGTATTACTTCCATATGCTAGGCGATGGACGTGTGAAAAATTGATAGGGATACTGAGTCACATCATGTTCTTATCCCGATTAGAGACCAGCTAGACCGCATGACGAAGGATCAAGTACATCAAATAATTTTTTCAACTCTTTACTAGTTTTTTTAAAGAATGTGAACATAAAGGATCTTCCGGTCAAAAAGAGGAAGAGGGACAATGAAGATGAGGATGGATATACGGGACTTAGACCACAAGATGTTCTACGAATTTCAAGAAAGGATTGTGGAACATAATATTATTATTTTTGTGTATGTATCTTTTTTTGAGGGTGTATAGTATTATTATTCAATTATATATAGTTATTATTTTTGTGTATGTATCTTTTTTTTTAGGGTGTATAGTATTATTATTTTAATTATATATAGTTATTATTTTGTGTATGTATTTTTTTTTTAAAAGTGAATGAAAATATAAACATGACTCGAGGATGATAAAAAATATGAATAGAAAGTTGCATAAAAATTGATACAAGAATAAATTAACACAGGTAAACATCTTTCTTTAGCTACTACCACCATATGAGGCGTTTCGAGCTCGTGAAGAACAGTTGCGCCTATTATGGCCTATTTGTTTACACGTTGAGCACTTGCGAGTGATCAGTGTACTTGCGGGAACATCCATTTCATTATGTATACGGGTGATTTTTATTTACACCCACTTTTCGTAAATATTTTTTATTTGCTATCATAAGAAAATGACTATCAGACCAATACTTTTCACCGCCGAGTGGATTGAATTATCCAGAGTAGGCTTTTTTGTAGCTACACACGCTGAATTCTGGTGTCATATGCTCCCATGCTTGATGCCCAATTTGGTCAAATTCCTTTATTGCATGAGAACACGGAATGTGGTATGATTGTCATTTACGACATTGACATTTTTCTTGTGATGCATTTACAATGTGCTTATTACCACCACGACCATGATGCATATGTGTCTGCACCTCAAATATTTTTTCCCTTTGTTGGTGATAGTTGATAGGTGTGTGACACTGTGACTTTTTTCAATCATCCTCAAAAATCTTGAATGATTTAGGCATCCATTGTTGCTTTTGTTGTACTAGTTGATTGACAAATTTTTATCTTGTAACAAATCGGTTCACAATCTGATTGTAAGTTAGTCTTACCATTGCAGTAACTGGCAGGCCCCTGGCTGACTTAAGAAGACCATTGAATGACTCGGAACTGTTTGTTGTCAGCATTCCCCATTTCCTACCTCCATCCTTGTGCAATGTCCATTTGTCAAGATCGTTCTTCATTAACCACACATACGCTTTCAGGTTAATCTCTTGATCATCTCTATTTTTTCCAAAACTTTTTTCTCCTGATAGTGATTTGCAGCTGCCCATAAAAGGTTGTTCAAAGTGACATTTTTGAAAATTGAACTTCAGATGTCTTAAACAAAAATGATGGAACCCAAATGGGGCCTGCCAATTGGGAGAATTATACACAGATGAGAGTATTTCGTGATGCCTATCTGAAATCAATGCCACACCTCTACGACCCTTGACAACGCGCAAGTGTAAATGATCTAAAAATAAACTCCATGTCTCCATGCTCTCATTTGCAACTATTGCAAATGCCAAAGGTAATATTGAGTCGTTACCATCCGTTGCAATTGCAATCAACAACTTGATATCATATTTTCCATAGACATGTGTTCCGTCGATTGATATAACAGGACAACAACATACAAACCCATCAATGCATGGTTTAAAAGTCCAGAACACATAGTTGAATACATCTTCAATGACATCGACACGCCGCTCTGTTTTCCATTCAACTATTGTTCTGGGATTGAAGTGTTTCAAAGATTCCATGAACCTCAGCAACTCGGCAAAAGAACCCTCCCAAGTACCATCGACTTTTTCAAAAGCACGCGTACGATCAAGATAGGCTTTTCTTCTGCTTATCGAAATGCCATATGCTTTAAGAACGGCTGTTTGACAGTCTTTGATGGAAAACCTGAAAAGTAAAAATAATATTAATTATCAAATAAAAAATGAATATTTTCTTATTAAAGAAAAATCATCTAAGGATAAAATAGTACATTGGCGTGTTTTCTATACCAACACGGAGGACGTTAGCAATCATCTCAACATCCAAGTTGAAATGTCCATCGCGGCACGTACCCATATCACATTTGTGTTCTTTAATGTATCTTCCATCTTTTCACATGTTAGTATGTTTATCATTAAAAGAAGTTAGCCTAAATCAACATCCTTGTTCTACACGCCTGCAAACAAGTCGCCATGATTTCTTTGTCGATTTAATAACAGAGTACTCCCTCGCTATCTTTAAATGTAGAAGCTTAACTGCTCTTTGCAAGTGCTTCTTTGAATTGAATAACATGCATTTTTCAATATAAATAACACCATTCATGAGATCTTCCGATTCACGCCACGTACGTTGTGATGTATATTCATCATGTGTATCGCCAAAAATATCTGGACCATCTGGGAGATGATCAAGATAAGGAATTTCATGATTACGAAATTGACTCATGGACATTGGTCTTGGCGACCGATTGGGCATTAAAAAATCATCATCACTAGATGATGCCTCAAATAAAACATTATCTCCTGATTCCTCGGCATTAGGCAAATCATCACTATCACTAGCTGAAGGTGAGCCGTAATTTGGAAGGTCATGATCATCGATATTCACAGGATCAATGGGCTCATCATGTGTGATATTTTCCCTATGTATGTAAAAAAGTATAAATATTTGTCTCATGCAATTAACTTACTTAAATAAAAAATCAAGTGTTGGACATACCGATAATCATCTTCATCAAAAGTAGGCGAGACATGAAAATTTGAGGATGTCCCAACATTTTCCGTCATTTCAAAGTGTGAGGACTGACCAAAATAATTATCTAGTCCTAACTTGGAGCAATATTCCTATCTTGGTGAGGTAAACCGCCACAAAATATATAATAATAATAATAATAATAATAATAAGAATAATAATAATAAATCATATAAATTAATAAATAATTGACAAAATCAACAAATAATAATCGAAATATAATTATTGAGCATTACTAGTCACTTTCATTGATAGTTTCGTTCAAATCAAAATCATATCGGCCGGTAAGAATATTTTGATAATGAGTCATGTTAGGAAAATCAGTAGATTGAGTTATCAGAAATCCATCAACGCTATTACGATTTTCTAATCGGGGATGGATATCGACCGATAAAGGAGAACGTTGTTAACTAGTCTTAGGCTCCTTCCTAACATAGATTTCAAGTATTGATAACTTGATTTGATCTATGTAGTCATTTGGAACCCTCAAAAAGTCGGTCAACGATTCGTCATTATAGATAATCCACTCACCAAATTTACTTGTCCTTGTGATAAAAATGAAGTAGGGTATTTTCTAACTATGATCAAATTATAATCAGTACTGTTTATACCCATTCTTTTATAAATTGATGAAAGAAATTTATGATATCGGACATTAATTGAATATTTAGCATTGTGTTTGGGAGGACAATTATAATAAACGGTATTTCCGTCATGTATAATTTCGCCATCCCAATAAATCGAAACTCTAACTTTTGGTTTAGAAGACATTTTTTTTTAGATTGAAATGAACAAATATAGAAGACTTTATGTTGTAGGTGCTATCAACTATGTTTGAACGTCCTTAAATAGAGATTGGAGGATTTTTCAAAATAAAAAATAAAAAATACATAATGTAATAATTTTTTTCGTTTTTATGATATGTCAAATCAATATAATTGTATGAAAAACACTGGAAAAGCTTCATAAAGAGATAAAAACGTGAAAAATATTCCTCTTGGTAAAACACATTTTTTTCTTCCACTTTATAAAGTGTAAGAAAAAGTTTCACTTTACAAAGTGTAAGAAAAACTTATACTTTATAAAATGTAAGAAATAGCTCCATTTTATTAAATGTAGGAAATAGTTCCATTATATATTAAAATATACACGTTATAAGATTAACGGAAAACGTTTAGAATATTAGATAAAGTGAAATTTTTTCTTCCACTAAGCCTATTTTAATTACTTACTAAAGTAATGGTTTATTTTGATCACTTTTATGTTTTTGTGGCTTATTTAGGTTCCGAATCCTCTCAAATCAGCCGTAAGAAATTTAACACAATTATCAACAAAGATGGTAGTGAAAGCAACGAAGAGCAAAGTAAAATTGCGGAGAAAAAAAATCAACATGAGAAATGACAGCCAAAGTATCAGAGAGGAAAGTAAAATTGTAGATATAGCTAATATGATACACGTGGGTACACGTGTTTATAGGAAAAGACCATAAAGTTCAATAAACAATGAAATGGAGCCCACTTGTACAGTACGAATTAAATTGCTCTTTGTACAACCAATTAGCGTTGTGTTCAATTTGGACAGCTTTCGGTACAATTTTTTAATGTTGTGTTCGTCCCAACAACTGTCATTTCTAAATATTGGTAAGGTAATAATAATAATAATAATAATAATATATAATATAATAAGAGTAAAATTATACGTGTAATTGAGTTTCAAATTGACATGCATAGGAATTCTTTTTTGATTTCTTCGTGCGAGTATTACCTATGAGATTGTACTCCCTCCGGTCCATATTGAGTGGACTGTTTGAATTTTTTTTTTTATAGTTTAAAATAAGTTAATTGTTCAAAGTTTAAGAGGATTTTTGAAACTTTTTTCATGTTTACCTTTAATTTAATGAGGTTTTAAATCACTTTACAGTTTTTAGAAAATTAATTTTAAAATAATTAAAAAGATAATAGTGAAAAATAATCTTTTATTTATGTCTTTAAATAATTTTCTTGAGGTGTCGGACTAGAAAGAATATTCCAATGGGATTGGATTTAGCATAGTTACGGACAAAATGTTATCATTACAAAACTTTCTAACATAAATGACATATGGGCAAAGGAATAATTTGTCTTTTTTTGATTTGTTAAAATTGACAAATAATTATGGACAACTAAAAAAGGAAAAAAGGATAAATAATTAGGGACATGGGAAGTATATATTATTATAACTCTTACACTTCTCATTCTGTATATCAATTTTGCAATTATTATTTATTACTATTGAAAATTTTCATCAAATGCACAGCCTCCACTGATATTTGGTAACAAACTATTTTTTTTAAAAGAAAAAACATAGATCCATAAAATAATAATAATAAAAAATCTAGATACAAAGCAAATTTGGTAATTCTTATGGGTATTCGTTAATAATACAGTGCGAAACGAAAATCTTTTTATTTTTTATAAATGGAGTAGAAGAGGATATTGAAGACTTCTTTTTAAAAAAAAAATCAAATCTTAGGTCCTCAGGTGGACCTATTTTATTAATAATCCGCAAAAAACAAACGGAAAACAGGCCCAAACCGCCTGATCCATAAAACAATGTTTCCTAATTATCTAAAAAAACACTAGACATAGTTAAAGAGTACACTGTTAGAGTTTGTGTTAGAGTTGATCTCTATGTATTGTAGTTGTAATAGGATTGTAATTGTGATTATTCTATATTATAAATATAAGTCAGGCGGGTGAGCAAACACACGCTTTACTCATTAATTTCTGCCTTTCATCTTGGTATCAAAGCCATATACGATTCTTCCTATCTTTTTTTTTTCAATGGCCCCAGAAACATCCTCCGACTCTTCTACTCAACAAACCTTTAATCAATCTTCCCTTGGTCTTCTCGTTCCCCCTCCAACAATTTCTAATATCAAAGGTTTTGTCCCTATTGAATTGACAAATGTCAATTACCTTACTTGGAAGAAGGTTTTTGTCACAGTTCTGAAAAGTTATAATTTGTTGTCCATTGTAGAGGGAAAAATATTGTGTCCATCGCCAAATCATGAAGAATATAAATTATGGATTCAGTGTGATACTATTGCATTGAGTTGGATTAATGCAACACTTTTGACGGCAGTTCTTGATACACTTTTGAACTACTCTTGTGAGACATCTAAAGAAGCTTGGGACACTTTAGCCTCACTATATTTGGATCAAGTTTCTTCCTCCTCCATTCATCTTAAGTCGAAATTTCAAAATTTCAAGAAAGGTTCTCTTTCTATGGAGGATTATCTTCAACAACTTCACTCGATTGCCTGCTCTCTAAGGGCAACTGGCAAGCCTTTGACGGATGACGATTTAGTCACTCAGGCTTTGCAAGGTCTACCTTCATCTTATCGTACTTTTGTGTCTAGATTAAATGCCACTGGCTCTCTTCCTACGTTTATTGCGTTACGACCACTTCTCCTCACAGAAGAAGCCCACATTAGTACAATTTCTTCAGAAGAATCCAATTCTGCTGCATCATTCCCTCATGGACAGCAACCTGCAAAAGGACACTCACATGACCGAGGTCGTGGCAGGAATAACAAAGGACAATATGGTAGGGGTCGAGGATCCAATAATTCTTCATGGTCGAATTTTCAAAATAATATTCGACATCCTTCACCCGCTAATGGTATTTTGGGATGACCACCATTTACTCCGACTAAACAGTGTCAAATATGTTTTCACTATAACCATACTGCCTTGGAGTGTAGAAACATGTTCAATCACTCCTTTGTAGCTAACAATATTCCTCAATCATTAGCTGCTATGAATTTGGAGGAGGTTCACCCAACAGTTTGGTATCCGGACTCTGGAGCATCGGCGCATATGACAAATAATCCTTCTACCCTTACTTCTCATACTCCATACTCTGGTTCTTCTCAGGTCATGGTTGGCGATGGTACTCTTGTCTCCATTAACTCTACTGGTTCCTCTATTCTTCCTACTGTTGACACCTAATTTTGACCCTCCCCGGTAATAATTAATTTCGAGCCTCTTAATTTTCAAACGATTTAAAGTAATAAATTTTAGAAATTTTGAAATAAATAAATAAATAAATATATATATATATATATATATATATATGTAATAATATAGTTTGCAAGTTATTTTAAGATAGTGTTCTCACTTTTTATAATCTTTAGATAATATATATGTTTTACATAAATATACATA
>NW_026020527.1:98180-129676 GCF_900185275.1 Solanum verrucosum
AGTTAAAATAAGTAAGTTCTCTTATTTAGTTAGAATTTCAAAATAAGTCATAAAAAATGAGTTTTTACTTAGTTAAAATTTCCAAAAAAGTCAAAATAAATGAGTCCTTACCTAGTTAAAATTTCAAAAAGTTGGTTTAAATAAATAAGCTTTTTTTTACTTAGTTAAAATTTCATAATTAGTTAAAATGAATGAGTTCTTTTACTTCGTTAAAACTTCAAAATTAGTCAAAAATCATTTTGGTCAAATCGCCGGTCAACCGCAAGTTAGCGGGCATTCCGAGGGTTTAACACCTTCTCGGAATGTACATTGAACTTCGAACCCATTTTCAATTGACTTTATCTGTTTAAGTCTTTTTTAAAAATCTTATATTTTTTCTTGATTTTTACTAAAAATTAAGTGGCGACTCTATTCTTTTGGAAACCCGATTTCTCTTAAACCATAAGTTTAATCGGTTTTTTCGAAAACTCAGTCATTTTTCCTTTTACATTATATTTTTAAGTAAAACACCTACAACCTCTAAACCTCTTGTCCTAAAGAATGTTTTATATGTTCCTTCCCTTGCTAAAAAAATATTTTTTTTCAACGTTTATGTGCCGATAATAATTGCTTCATTCAATTTACTGATTCTGACTTTTTTGTTAAGGACAAGAAGAACAATACAACACTGCTCCGTTGTAACAATACTGGATCTCTTTATCCCATCCGCATCGTTTCATCCAGATCCTCCAATTTTGGTCTCTTCGCTAGTGTCGTGCCTGCTTCTACTTGGCATCAACGTTTGGGACATCCTAGTCACCAATCTTTGCGTTTGTTAGTTGCTAGAAAATTGATTAGTAGTAATTCTTCCTTTTGCAATAATTCTTGTAATGTTTGTCATTTAGGCAAACAAACTAGAATGCCGTTCTCTTTATCTAGTAGAAATGCAAATTCTCCATTTGTTTTAGTTCATTCAGATGTTTGGCATGCTCCCGTTGCCTCAAATTCTGGTTATCGTTATTATATTTTATTTCTTAATGATCCTACTAAATTCTCTTGGATTTATTTGATGCGCGAAAAATCTGAATCCTTTGAAAAATTCAAAGAGTTTCATGCAATGGTTAAAAATATTTTTCACACCTCTATTTCCTATTTTCAATCTGATGGGGGTGGAGAATATGTTAACCAAAACTTTAAATCCTTTTTCCAGCAAAATGGCATCATTTATCATTTTTCTTGTCCTCACACATCTGCTCAAAATGGTAGGGCTAAAAGAAAACACAGACATATTGCTAATGTTCTTCGTTGTCTTATTTTTCAAGCATCTATGTCTTTTAAATATTGGGGTGATGCTTGTGTATATGCTGTCTTTCTTATCAATGTAACCCCTCTTCCAGTGTTGCATTATAAATCTCCGTTTGAACTACTTTATGGCCATATCCCTGATTACGATTCAATCCGTGTGTTCTGGTGCCTATGTTATCCCTTTGTGGCATTTAATAAGTGCTCTAAGTTCCACCTTTGATCTAAACCATGTTTGTTTCTTGGTTCATCAGATAAACATAAAGGATTTAAATGTTTGGATCCTTGCTCAAATAGAATTCTCATCTCTCGGCATGTTCATTTTGTTGAGGACTCTTTCCCATTTAAGAGTATGTTTCCCACTCTTCCGCCAACTTCTTCACCCAATTCTACCTCATTCCCATCTATTTTGCTAATTCTAAGTCTTTTACCTCTCCCGTTCATATCACTCATTTTGGAGGACCTTCAAAAAGGAGTAGTAGTCTGATTTTACCTACTCGGGATCACATTTCAATTAGGAGTACTCCAACTCCATCTATTTCGCAGCTTTCTCCTCCAAATAGGAGTCTCCAGACTCCTTTACATCAGGGGAATACCTCTGCCAATTCTCTTCCTTCAACTAGTAGTGTTACTCCCATCCAACAACCTGTAGTCTCCACTTTGGATCCCTCCTCTGCTGCTCCTCTTGAACGAGATATTTCATCTCCTGCCCCTTCCATCCAGACCCTTTCTCCATCTAATAATCTTCAACTATCTCCCTCACAATCACCCATCGTTAATCCTCAAACTCATCATATGGTCACTCGTTCTAAAACAGGATCGCTCAAGGCGCGCGTCTTTCCTTTCTTAACAGCTTCCACATGTTCCATTTTATCCGAACCTACTTCCTTTTCTCATGTTTCTTTTGAGCTGGAATCGGCATCTTCAAGCAAGCTCCATCCTTGATTGTTGTTAGAATGTCTCTATCTATCGTCTTCCTTAGCCTCTGGTGAGTCCATAATTTTCATTTCCTTCTCGCCCTGTTTTGTCAGATCTAATATCTTGTTGTCTCCAGGTGGTGGATTGAAATTGAAGCTCACTGTTGACTTTGGACTGTGGTGGTGGAACGCAAGACCCCTCTTTCTGGTGAAGCTTTTGGTAGCTATGGGAACTAGCTAGGTTAGGATCTTGTCCTGGTAGATCAAAGTGTTTTTTTTTCTCTCGGCATATAACTATTGGGGTCCCTTTTATGATTCTCTACATATGTATCTTCTTCCTTCCCCTGCTTTTGCTTTTCTGTTTCATTGGTTGTTTATTCTTCGTGTCCTAATCCCTTGTCCATGTTTATGTGTTTCCATATGGTCTTATATGAGTGCTCGAGCACCCATTAATTTCGTATCGAATTATATATATTTATATAGAAAGAAAGAAGAATTGTATATTTTATTAGAGAGCACCCATAGGAACAATGACTTAATTGGCGTGGTGGTTTATTGTGGGTCCTCGAGATCTTTCATTCTTTTTATTTCTTGGTTCGATTCCCTCCAAAGACTTCATTTTATTTTTTTCTCCCATGCAGATTATTGCTTTTTCTCTTTCGCTAGTGGCCTTTTCTAACATTTTTTTTAATCAAAGATAATTTTTATTGTAATTTTTCTTCTTTAATTTTTTTTTATCGTGCTTAAATACGATTGTCCTTTTTTATAACAAGTGTTAAATTTGTGCACTTATATTTGTGATTGATAGCTAAGCAATAACGGAGCCATATATACTCGAGGGGTGTCGACCGACAATTCTTTGTCGGAAGATTATACTGTACGTGTAGTTAGGTAAAAACAATTTAAAATTATATATATATATATATATATTGACACTCCTTAACTTCTACACTATTTTACTTCTTTATATTTTGACACTCTTAAGTCGAAATTTTCGATCCGCCACTGTAGCTAAGGGAGCACCCACAACCTTGAAATCCTGGATCCGCCCGCCACTGCTGGTAGCTCATAAAAACTTTGATATTCCTTTGTGTCTTGTGTGTCTACAACTTCATTAGCTAATGAATCTGCCACTGTGTGTCCTTCTCTATAGATATGCTTTATGTTTGCTTGTACTAGTTGCATTTGGACCCTTATTCCTTCTATCATCTCTATAAGGTCCCCTGGCACCTTCCATTCCCTCTCAATCATCATTTTCAGTGTGGGGGAATCTGTTTCAATCGTTACTTCCTTTAGATTAATGGACTGACAAAACCCCAAAGCTTCCTTAATAGCCATAGATTCTACTTATGTATTTGTGGCTATACATATTCCTCTGGCTGCAGCATATATCAGATCTCCAAACTTATCCCTTACACAAAAAGAAAGTGCACTCATCCCTGGATTTCCCCTACATGCCCCATCAGTGTTGCATTTCACCTTATCCCTTGCTGAAAATTTCCAAGTAACACAATAATAGTGTAATCTTGGTTTGTATTTCTTCAATAAGTTAACCATGTAAGGCCAATCCTCCTTTCCTATCTTCATCCAAGGGTATAAGCTTTTGAGTAGTTTCCTAATCATGTCTTGTACTTGCCATATCATGCTATTCAAAGTCACATTTCCTCCATGCTTGATACTGTTTCTCCTTTTCCATATAATCCACATTATGAATGCTGGCATTGCTCTGTATACTGCCTCCAACTTTGGTGTTGAGTGAATATTCCACCATGTGTTTATAAGCTGTTTCAGATCATGTCTTCTATGTCAATGCCTGCAAAAATAGCAAACTGCCTCCATAGCTTATTAGCTATGGGTGCTATTAGAAATAGATGAGCCATGGTTTCTTATGTCTTTTCCTCACAACACCAACATCTAGACACAATATTTATCTTCATTCTTTTCAAATTGTCATATGTGGCAATCTTCCTCTTCCAAGCCTTCCATAAGATAAAAATAACTTTGAATGGAACTCCATTAGCCCAGATTTTGTTATTTTCTTCCTTCTTTTCTTTTCTCTGTCGCAATAGTTCCCAGGCTGATTTCACAGTAAAGCTACCTTAGGTATTCCCCATCCACCAAGGTATATCATTACTTTGCAAATCAGCTGGTGGTACTATGTTCTCCACAATATGTACTGTCATTTCTTCATATAGCTTATCCCTTAGTTTCTGTCTATCCCATTCTCCTCCCCTTGTAAAATCCCTGACTTCCAGTTCTTCTTCTCTTGCATCTTCACCTTCTATATAATATAAAGCTCCTTGTCTAGTCCAGTTATCAAATCAAACGCTGGAATTTCCTGCTTTTATTGGCCACCATATGTTATGCTTTATTTCCTCTTTTATTGCTTGCATTTTTCTCCAAACGTGTGAAGCACCACATCCTTTAGCCATGATAGGATGTAATTTTTTGCAATACTTGTTCCACATGTATTCACCCCACATAGATGATGTAGAAGTTCTGAAATTCCACCAGAGCTTAGCAAATAAAGCATTAGACACTGCGTTGAGAGATCTGAGACCAATTCCTCCCTCCTCCTTCGGATAACACATATTTTCTCAAGACACCCAATGTTTATTTCTCGATCCTGTAGCATTCGCCAAAAAGAATTTAGCAAAAATTCTATGCAGTTGCTCAATCACACCAGTCGGTGGGTTCATAGCTGAGAGTAGGTACACTGTCATGGATTGCAACACATGTGTGATCAATATATATCTTCCCCCAAATGATAGCAGCTTATTCTGCCACAGATTGAGTCGTTTCATCACCTTTTTGAGCAAATCTTCAAAATGGCTTTTATTCTTCCGACCATAGAATATAGGGCAACCTAGGTATATAAATGGGAAATTGCCTTGTTTGATGCCGGTTATCCTCTTAATTCGATTCCACACTCTCACTGATGTCTTCTCATGAAGATAAAATAAGCTTTTGTCTAGATTGATCATCTGTCCGGACTCCATTTCATACTCTCGCAGTACCTTCATCATTTTTTTCATTGATCCTCCATGTCCTGAACAAAATAATATGGTATCATCCGCATATGAAAGATGGTTTATTCTTGGGCTCCAGTTAGGCCTGCCATAGCCTATGAAATCTTATTTTTCATATAAATTATTTAGATTTCTTGTCAAGACTTCTGCAGCAATTACAAAAAGTGTGGGTGATAAAGGATCTCCTTGCTTTAGACCTCTGGATAATTGGAAAAAACCATATGCCTGCCCATTCATCAAAACTGAATACCAATTACTGCTTATTAATCTCACAATCATATCAATAATCCGTTCCGAGAAACCAAAGCTTCTTAGTACCCTTACAAGGAACTTCCAGGACACTCTATCGTATGCCTTTGCCATATCAAGCTTGACCACTATATTATGCACCTTGTTTCTTATGTTAATATCTCTGATTATCTCTTGTGCAAGCAATACATTCTCGTTGATGCTCATTCCCTTTCACAAAGCCGGACTGATTAAGGGAGATAATTTTGGGCAACACTTTCACCATTCTTTCATGCATCAGTCGTGAGATAATCTTATTTGTGAATGTACTTAAGCTAATAGGCCTCAGGTCTCCAAATGTCTTTACCTCCTCCTTCTTTGGAATAAGTACCCAGGTTGGTATGGGTAACATACCTGGGTAACTCTTGTCCACAAAAGAAAGCCTTCACCATGTTTGTAATATCATTTCCAATTAATTCCCAACAAGATTGGAAGAATTACCCCAAGAAATCCACTTGCACTATCTTCATTTAATGAGAAGACCACCTGTTTCACTTCCTCTTTGGATGGCATTTGTACCATCCCCTCATTCTCCCCTTCCGTGATTAATTTAGGTATACACTGGATCAATTCCAATGTGTTATCCTGAGAGGTCTCCCTTAATTGTTCCTTAAACACTTTTACCGCTTCTTCTCCAATATTCTAAATTATATCTCCCTGCGCTGTCTGAATTTCCTTGACTTGAAGTTTTCTCCTTCTTCCCTTCACATAAGCATGGAAGGATTTTGTGTTGTTGTCTCCATCTGTAAACCATTTCAAACCTGATTTCTGCTTCCAGTATTCCTTTTCAATATTAAAGACTTGCATGCTGATAAACCAGAGAAAATTCACCAAATATAGATGTGCTGTAAGCTTCTAAGGAAAACAAACATATAGAAATTTGAAAGAAAAGCATACCTCCAATTTGCTGAAGGGTAATGGAGGATTTTTAGAAAAAGATTTTGATGAAAGAGGCCCTTGTATAATATTTGATTGGTGCATGTGAGATTTTTATATGAAACAAGCCTACTCACCTTTCCTGGAACTCAAAATAATCCTTCCACCTATAACTACATTTTACCTCCAGATTATGAAAATGTTTGTTCATTTATTATTTCGCAAAATATTTTTTTCATCAAATTCACACCCTTCATTATATTTGAGAATAAAACTACAAAGTAATTGGTAAAAAGAAGCCAATATCCTAAGAAAAATTAGCAAATTGATGTAGACATTGTTATGGATATTGGTTACTATTACAGTGTGAATTGAGAAAGATGAAAAGAAAAAAAAATGGAGTAGAAGAGGAACATGTTCATACAGTCTTGAAGAACAGCTTTAATATAAACTTTAAGAATTTTTGAAAGAAAAATCATACTCCTTGGATTACTACTAAAAATGAAACTTGAAAAGAAGTTTTTTTTTTTTGGTCAAGGAAAGAGAAAAGACTTATGCTTGTGTCTCAATTCTCAGTAGGAATGGAAATGAAACGTCCACATCCTTCTAGAATTACACTTAGATACGACTACTATTTGCCCTTGAATATAGTCATATTTCAAAACTGCCCTTGGTCGTTCCACTCTTTACATTTCTAGTTATAATAACTAGATTCTTAAGGCCCGTGATACGGGCCCAATATAATCAAATATTAATCATTATTTGACAAATATTAAAAAGTATTTCTATAGCATTCTGATCAACATTAATTAATATTGATCCTAGTAAAAATTTAGTATTAAAAAATAAAAAATAACCATCAAAGAATATAGTACATTGAATGGTGTTTCTCCTTCCTTAATTAAATATCTTAATTTTGAGTTTTGGATATGAAAAAAAATCTTAATAGAGAGCTCTATATCTGAATGGGCAACCCCAATATAAATATCGAATACTGAATAAAAATATTAAATTAAATTAACCCAATAATATTTTAAAGTATAATTGATATTATATTAGCGATGGGTAGATTCATTTTTTAAGTTGAAAAACTCTGAAGTATAATATTCAATTTATTTATTTATTACTATAAGACACAAATTTAGTAGGATTCAGAGTTAATTTGTCTGTTAGATTGAATTATATCTTATATAAAAATCATGAATCATTATGTATTATCATCTTGAAATCTATCCTATTCATTTCAATTAATCTGTCGAATTTTTCTTTATAATCTATTAAAAAGTAATGTCCCTTTTCTTTTCTTAGTTCCAACTCCACATAACATATTTAAGATCACAAGATTAAAAGACATTTACTATATTTCACAAATTTAAAATTTAAAATCACAAGATTCAAAAGTCTTCCTTAATTTTTTAAACTTCATGCCAAGTCAATATAGAACAAACACATTGAAATAGAGAGATTAATATTTTTTATTTATCACTCATACATAAAAAAAATAGAACTAAGAAGCATGTTTCACTATTACATGAAGTTCTATATATGCATAATTTGTCTTAATGAACATAATTTTTTTAGCATGATACAAATGTGTTTTTGGTTCTCTTTTTTCATGCACAATAACTTATAGGAACAAGTATTTTTGTTATTTTTATCAGTTTAGTGAAAAAAATTCAAACAATCTGAAAACATAAATGCATTTTCTCTGATTTAAAAAAATCTATTTAGAATTAAATGCTAAATTAGCATGATATTTTAATACATAGATCATTACATATCGTATTGATTTCCTCATCCAGATATTTTATCTTATTCCAAAATTTATTCATAATTTTTAAAATTACTATTAATCATTTGCTATTTTTGTGATCTCTTTCTAAATATTAATCTACTTAAATTTATTTTACTTCTCTAATTAATATATTGATTTTTCATGTGTTCCAATTCTTAACTTCTTATTTCAAACAAAAGAATAGCAATATTAAGTAAATAAAGTAAACAATCTGATTAATCTTAAAATTTAAAATATTCTATTATCAAAATATTCTTATCATTTATGTACGTAAATTGAACACGAAAAATACTTATTATTTCTCTTTAATATTTGATTCGCAAAATTTTAAAACTATTTATTTAAAAATTTAGTTAGTTTCTTAGTTTACTTTAATTTCATTTAATTTATCTATCCATTTTATTTATTAATTTTTATTTTTATGTAAATATTTTTATTTTTTAATACATTTTAAATCATGTTTGTTTCTTTTTATATTTATTTTAGTGCAAAAAGTAAAGGTGTTAATGAAATATAAATTGATTTAATAAATGGGTCCCACCATTTTTAGATAGTACGGCTACTTATGATATTTTTTAATACATTTTAAATCATGTTTGTTTCTTTTTATATTTATTTTAGTGCAAAATGTAAAGGTGTTAATGAAATATAAATTGATTTAATAAATGGGTCCCACCATTTTAGATAGTACGGCTACTTATGATATTTTTATGCTTTTCATGATAGAAAGTAGACGTGGCCATCATAATAATAGCAACTTGGTTGGGTAATCTGGGAAATTCAATAATTTTGCAGCAAAAAGTACAATTGTTTTAAGCTGATAATTTTGGTAAAATGACAAAAGTGCCCCTGGTCGTCCTGGTCGTCTTCACTCTTCTATATAATAGAAAAATAGATAGAAATATAAAGTTGAACAAGTAGACAAACGTGTCCTACGAGACATAATTCACGTAAGACGCCACATAGAATGTCGCATAGGACATGAATTATATCGCCGCGTAGGACGCCAAGTAGGACACATGTGTCTACTTGTTCATTTCTATACAAATTTTTGTGTCTACTATGCACATCCAAAATTGGAGGACACTGATGTCAAATGAATCCAAATTAAATGACATTTATGTATTATGCATTTTAGAAAAATATATTTATATTTTTATATAAAATTTAACCAAACACGACTTTAATTATACATTTTTTTAATAAAATAAAAACTATATTTTCATGACCGAATTAAGAAAGAAAATGATTAAAAGGCCTCGAATTTAAATTTTGAATATGAAAAAAAATCTCATTAAAAGTAGTAAGTACATTCAAAAATAAAGATGAACTCAAATTAATTATTTTTAAAAAAAATAAAAATAAATGTGTGGTCTTGAATGCATAGACTTTTGAAGTGAGTCAAAAATGGGGTCCATGTTTTAACTTTGCATTAATTTCTTTTACTCCTCCCAATTTGTTGTACACGTGTGACAATGGAAATCAACAACTTAATGGTGGATAAAGTGGGAATTACATAACTTGTGGCTGGTTTTTTTGGAATGTTCAATACTCTCAATGCAAAATGTACAATTAAATTAAGCTTGAAATTTTATTAAATTGACAAAAATACCCCTGGTCGTCCTGGTCGTCTTCACCTTTCTATATAATAATAATAATAAAACTAGATAGGTCGAGGCCCGTGCTTAACACGGGTCCAACACTGTATCATTACATGTGGGAGATCTAATGGTGAATTCATTTTTTTACAAGTTGTACTGTGTCAATAAAAAGTTCTATGGCAAAAAGAAATCCGTGAAACACTGAAAACAATATTTAAAATTAAGATGCACCAATAGCTCTTTATCCAAGCATTGCGACCACAGGCTGTCTAATAGTACAATATATCATGTACTTAATAGAGTACGAATGAGTTTCTTCCAAGCTCATAGGATACAAAAAAAATTTGACATGCCAAATATCACAAATAGTTGATACAATAATGTAAAATTTAATGGTGCCTTTAGTAACAACGTAATAAAAATATAAAATTATTAGAAAAATATATTTTAAAAAATGCAAGTACAATATGCAAAAAGCTTCAGGAATAAATGGGGAAGCAAGGGTCGTTAATAAGAATCAGTCTCACGGTTATTAGGTTCTTGAAAGAAAAAAAATAATGACCTACTAAAACGATCCGTAACAATATTAAGATGTGTAGTAAGATTGAATTATCTGACATGTACCATTAAAATAATGTATTATTACCAAATCTTACATCATGTCTAAGGTGCTCCTACAAATCTGAATGTATCTCCAAAGAATTCTATATGTATGATATGCTTTTTCAGCTCAGAGGAAGAACGAGGAAAATGAAGACATATAGTCAGTACATCAGCTTATTTCATATGTCATATTCGAACTCTACTTGATCTGCTGAAAACAACATGATGAGCCAGACCAACAGTTGTAGAGATGCTTAGTCCGCTTGCAAGTTTGTAGAATTTCATTCAGAGCGCCAAATGGATCATCTATTTTCTAAAGGTTTTTTTTAATTAACATGTTGAATGCCATTTAACTCAAACCAATATCCCCCTAAGAAGTCAACAACAACGATCATCTATCCCCAAAGTTATTTTTTATTGACATAGTGAATGCCATGTAACTCGAACCAATAGCTCCCTAAGAAAGCAACAATAGTGAAAAAAGCACTTACCTGATAAAGATGTACATCTCTATTGGTAAAAGGAAGTTACCTGCAACAGAAGTGCAAAAAGTACATAAATGAAAATTACAAAGAGTCGCATTTAAGGAAACTTATGAATAAAGAGAATAAAACTGCTTGAATGAATATCCCAAACTAAATGTTGCAAAAAGTTAATCCTTCCTACAACTTCATTTTATCATCATCAAATTTCTTGATATAACTGGTACTAAGATAAGATGGCAATATGCAGAGGACCAACACATGTTCAATCACACATTTCAAATAGTAATTATGCCACTTAGGTTACCATGAATACAAGATCAAATGACTTATTATGCCACTTCTAGACACTGTCAAAGCAAACAAAGATACATCATATGCGACATATCTGATTTATCACTATAGACAGAAAAGAAACATTTTTATACATACTACTTGCCTTTTATGTCAAAAGAGGTTAAAAGCAATAAGTATTTTTTAATTTGAATTTTACACATCATAGACAAAAAGATTTACGTAACTCCACACAACACAAGTAGTATAAGTGTATATTATGTAGTATTAAATAAGTTGCTTGTAAAATTTTAAAAAAACTATAATGTCAAGACTCAACATTAAGTATTTAGAGTTCTTTACACACCCATGGATATAAAAATATGTATCACCTCTATGCAAGATAAGAAAAGTAAGAGAGAAGAGTTAGGATAAGAAAATTGTACCAATATCATATTACATGAATTATTGATGTTCAATTTAGGAAAACTAATCACTTTTGTGTTAGAAAAAACTTGTACTTTTAAAAGAAATATAAACACTCTGAAATGTTGAAATGTATGCATAGCTAAATAAGTTTACCTTCAAAAGTAAATAAGTAAAAAATAAACTGAGAAGCTTTGTGTCAGTAGGCATTTCGAGAGTCGAGACTCTAATGTGGAACATCTGAAACGAATTTGGAAGTTGATTTGATGTGGTCTTTTGAAGTACGGAGTTGAAAAACTTTTGGTGGAAAGCTTTGAAATCCACTATTGTTGAAGCTTGGGTCTGACTTGGTGATAATAATTTCGGCCGGCGATAACCGTTCAAGCCTCCATTGATGAGATTCAATGGAGTTTAATTATATTACAATACACCATTCACTACTAAAAAAACAGTGAATACCGACCTCCAGAGGTCGGTATTCCTTGAAATATCGACCTAAAATCGACATCCCAGCTTAGGTCGGAAAAAGTTTGGTCGCTATTCAATATCGACCTCTGGAGGTCGGTATTTACTGACCTCTCGAGGTCGGTTTTTATTTTATGTCGGAATATTCATTTTTTTAAATTCCGACCTCTGGAGGTCGGTATTTTTATTTTTGTAATGTTGAAATTCCGACCTCCGGAGGTCGTTATTTTTATTTTTCTATTTTTGAAATTCCGACCTCCAGAGGTCGGTATTTTTATTTTTGTAATGTTGAAATTCCGACCTCCGGAGGTCGGTATTTTTATTTTTGTAATGTTGAAATTCCGACCTCCGGAGGTTGGTATTTTTATTTTTGTAATGTTGAAATTCCGATCTCCGGAGGTCGGTATATTTATTTTTGTAATGTTGAAATTCCGACCTCCGGAGGTCGGTATTTTTATTTTTGTAATGTTGAAATTCCGACCTCCGGAGGTCGGTAATTTTATTTTTGTAATGTTGAAATTCCGACCTTCGGAGGTCGGTATTTTTATTTTTGTATTTTTGAAATTCCGACCCCAAAGGTCGGTATTTTTATTTTTGTAATGTTGAAATTCCGACCTCCGGAGGTCGGTATTTTTATTTTTGTAATGTTGAAATTCCGACCTTTGGAGGTCGGTATTTTTATTTTGTTATGTTGAAATTTCGACCTCCGGAGGTCGGTATTTTTATTTTTGTAATGTTGAAATTCCGACCTCCGGAGGTCGGTATTTTTATTTTTTATTTTTGAAATTCCGACCTCCGGAGGTCGGTTTTTTGCTGCAAAACAAGCAGCAAATTGCTGCAATTTTTAGTTGCCCACCTGCATATTTATACCAAAACAACCCAAAGCCAAATAAACTTCATCCAACCAAAACAAACCAAAGCCAAATAAAATTCATCCAACCAAAACAACCCAAAGCCAAATAAACTTCATCCAACCAAAACAACACAATATTTTCAACATATACAAACTATTTCAAAATAAACTTCATCCAACTTCAAAATAAACTAAAATACGATCAAATTAAACAATTCTAAAAATATAGAAGTCTAAAATGTCAAATATATACAACTACTCTTCATCACCCTCACTCTCCTTATCATTCTCATCACCCTCCTGATTAGATCCATCACTGCTAGCCGGACATGGAGGAAGAATATTTCCTGATTCAAAAAGAAAAGTTAGTTGGGCCTGAAGCGCTGCATACCTCTTGTTCTCTACATTGGGATCAACTAATTCCTTCATAAGTTCTATCATAGAGTCCATTGCTCCTTGAGAAATATTATTGTCATATTTGATACTTAACAATCTAACTGCAACAGACAATTTAGAGTGTTGACTCCCGTTGAAACAAAGGACTACTACAATCACGCAATTGTTCATAAAAGATGTTTGCTTCTTCATTAGGAGCTTCTTCTACATTTTCTCCTTGTTCAAAATCAGAATGCATCCCAAAAGCATCATTAATCATATCTGACATTCTAGAACCTTGGAAACAATTATGCTCGGTAGATCTACTACTTTCACCGACAACAAAGTTATTAAACATAGTGTCACTTTCAACCTCACCATGGCTAGTCCAAACTGTATACCATGGTTTGAATCCATTCATCATAAGATGCATAGCAACAGTCTTTGTTGTATGATATCTCACATTTTCACAATTAACACACGGACACCTAATCAATCTTGAATTTAAAAAATCATCAAGTGTCATTGCATGATTTATAAATCTAGTGACACCTTTTGCAAATTCTGGAATCATACCCGCTCGACCAGGATTGTTTCTATTATACATCCAACTACGATCAGGATTCATCTACACAAACAATAATGATAATTTTAATTCCATCAACTAAATAACATTTGAATCTATTTAAACAACTTAACCACTTTCTAAGTCTAACTAGTTTTGACATATTTATTTTAACTTATTTAAACAACTTAACAACTTTAACTAGTTTAGTTTTGACTTAATTCGAACAACTAAATTCACCAACTAAACCACAATATTTATTTTAACTTATTTAAACAAACTTAACTTTTTTAACTTTAACTACATTAGTTTTGACTTAATTCCAACAACTAAATTCACTAACTAAACCGACATTATTTATTTTAACTTATTTAAACAACATAACAACTTTTGAACTTTAACTACATTAGTTTTGACTTAATTCCAACAACTAAATTCACTAACTAAACCGACATTATTTATTTTAACTTATATAAACAACATAACAACTTTAACTAGTTTAGTTTTTGACTTAATACAACAACTAAATCCACCAACTAAATCACATTATTTATTTTAATTTATCTAAACAACTTAACAACTTTTTAACTTTAACTACATTAGTTTTTGACTTAATTCCAACAACTAAATCCATCAACAAAACCACATTATTTAATTTAACTTATTTAAAACAAACTTAACAACTTTTTAAAGCTAAGTGTCAACACTAGATGGACACAAATCGATCTTCCAAGAAAAATCAATTTTGTCATCTATAGGATCAACTAGTGTTGATACTTATGCTTAACAAACACATTATTCCTAAATTAAAGCTTAATAACAACACTAGATGGACACAAATCGATCTTGCAAGAAAATTAATTTTGTCATCAATAGGATCAACTAGTGTTGATATTTATGCTTAACAAATTTATTATTTTTAAATTTAAAGCTAAGTGTCAACACTAGATGGACACAAATCGATCTTGCAAGAAAATCAATTTTGTCATCAATAGGATCAACTAGTGTTGATACTTATGCTTAACAAACACATTATTCCTAAATTAAAGCTTAATAGCAACACTAGATGGACACAAATCGATCTTGCAAGAAAATCAATTTTGTCATCAATAGGATCAACTAGTGTTGATATTTATGCTTAACAAATATATTATTTCTAAATTTAAAGCTTAGTGTCAACACTAGATGGACACAAATCGATCTTGCAAGAAAATCAATTTTGTCATCAATAGGATCAACTAGTGTTGGTACTTATGCTTAACAAATATATTATTTCTAAATTTAAAGCTAAGTGTCAACACTAGATGGACACAAATCAATCTTGCAAGAAGATCAATTTTGTCATCAATAGGATCAACTAGTGTTGGTACTTATGCTTACCAAATATATTATTTCTAAATTTAAAGCTAAGTATCAATACTACATGGACACAAACACATTATTGAAAACAATTGTACTTGAACTTTAGAAATTTAGAAGCACCAACCTTATCTCCTACTTTGATGAAAGAAGCAATATAGTCTTATATCAACTTTTTTAGATGTTGAGCTTCCTCAGTTGCCTAGCACGAAAAGTTCTAAAATTAGTTATATATAAACTTCAAATCCAAGAATATTAGTTATATATATATATATATAATTCAAGTTTTAATAAGTTCAAGTTTTCAATTCAAGTTCATATCTAATTTCTAAAATTAATTAGTTATATATTCAAGCTAATTAGTTCCAAGTTCAAGTTCTAATTTCAAGTTCAAGTCTAAGTTCAACTTCAAATTTTAAGTTCATGTTCTAAGTTCAAGTTCAAGTTCAAGTTCTAATTTCAAGTTCAAGTTCTAAGTTCAATTTCAAATTCTAAGTTCAAGTTCAAGTTCAAGCTCTAAGTTCAAGTTCAAGTTCTAATTTCAAGTTGAAGTTCTAAGTTGAAGTTGAAGTTCTAAGTTCATGTTCAAGTTCTAACTTCATGTTCAAGTTCTAATTTCAAGTTCAAGTTCTAATTTCAAGTTCAAGTTCTAAGTTCAAGTTCAAGTTCTAAGTTCTAAGTTCTAAAGTTCTAAGTTCTAGTTCAAGTTCAAGTTCAAGATCAAGTTCTAAGTTCTAAGTTCTAAGTTCTAGTTCAAGTTCTAAGTTCAAGTTCAAGTTCTAAGTTCTAAGTTCAAGTTCAAGTTCTAAATTCATGTTCAAGTTCTAATTTCAAGTTCAAGTTCTAAGTTCAAGTTCAAGTTCTAAGTTTCTAAGTTCAAGTTCAAGTTCTAAGTTCAAATTCTAAGTTTAACTTCAAATTCTAAATTCAAGTTCTAAGTTCAAGTTCAAGTTTTAAATTCATGTTCAAGTTCTAATTTCAAGTTCAAGTTCTAAGTTCAAGTTCAAGTTCTAAGTTCAAGTTCAAGATCAAGTTCTAAGTTCAAGTTCAAGCTCTAAGTTTAAATTCTAAGTTTAACTTCAAATTCTAAGTTCAAGTTCAAGTTCAAGTTCTAAGTTCAAGTTTTAATTTCAAGTTCAAGTTCCAAGTTCAAGTTCAAGTTCTAAGTTCAAGTTTTAATTTCAAGTTCAAGTTCCAAGTTCAAGTTCAAGTTCTAAGTTTAACTTCAAATTCTAAGTTCAAGTTCAAGTTCTAAGTTCACGTTCAAATTCTAAGTTCAACTTCAAATTCTAATTAAGTTCATGACATTCAAACATTCATCTTCTACTCATAACACTTCAATTACTAATTTCTAACTTCAAATTAACACTTTACTAACTAGTCCTAAAATCAAATCCAAAAAAATCTCAATTTAACCTCAAATTACATATTCCCAAGTTTAAACTAGTTCTAAAATATAAAAATGCTAATTCTTCACTAACTAACAATGCCCAATTTAAAAATGCCTAATTTCTTTTTTAAAAACCTTAAAATAAAAATCTTCAATTATCTATACCTAACTAACAATAATCAAATCAAATTAACAATTGAATAACACAACCAACAAACAAAAACAATAATATACTAACAAACAATCAATTATAATTACTAGCATTAAAGCCAAGTATTAATACTAGATGGACACAAACACATTATTCAAAACAATTGTACTTGAACTTGAGAAATTTAGAAGCACCAACCTTATCTCCAACTTTGATGAAAGAAGCAAAATAGTCCTGTATCAACTTTTTTACATGTTGAGCTTCCTCAGTTGCCTAGCACGAAAAGTTCTTAAATTAGTTAAATATAAACTTCATATCCAAGAATATTAGTTTATATATATATATATATTCTCAAGTTTAATAAGTTCAAGTTTCAATTCAAGTTCATATATAATTTCTAAACTTAATTAGTTATATATTCAAGCTAATTAGTTCCAAGTTCAAGTTATAATTTCAAGTTCATATTCCTAATTAAGTTCAATTTATAGTAAATTCAAGTTATAATTAATTATAAGTTCTAATTAAGTTGTAATTCAAATCCCTAAAATTCTAAATTCAAACTAGCTAGCTAGTGTCCCAACTTCAAGCTATTAAATTAGTCCTAAAATATCAAATATAATTCAAACTATTAGTCCTAAATTCCAAATTCAAATTAGTCTTAAAATCACAAATTGAAAGTACTCCTAGAATTCAAAAATCAAACTATAGTGCTAAAATCCCAAATTCAAACTATTAGTATTCCTAAAATCTCAATAATAATTCAAACTAGTCCTAAATTCAAAATTCAAACTAATCTTAAAATCACAAATTCAAACTAGCCCTAAAATCCCAAAATCTAACTAGTACTAAAATCCTAAATTCAAATTAGCTAGCTATTCCTAATCCCAAATTCAAACTATTAGTCCTAAAATCTCAATAATAATTCAAACTAACTCAAATAATACCCAAGTTCAAACAACTCCTTAAATACCCTAATTCAATCTAATCTTACAATTCCAAAATCAAACTAATTAACTTAAGAAATACCGAATTTCAAACAAATCCTAAGATACCCTAATTCAAACTAACCCTAACATTAAAATTTTCAATTCACAATCAACAAACACAAACTAACAATCAAATAATACCTAATTCAAACTAACAATCAAAAACCCTAAATCATTCACTTACTAACTAACAATCAATCAAACTAACAATCAATAAAACTAAGTATATTAGTACTCTAATTTTGAGATACTTCAACTAAATAGAAACAAAAGTAATCTATTATGGAGGTTCTAAAAATTCACCTTCACTAAGAAGGTCGGGGATGGAGGTGCTGGTTGAGATGGAGGCGGCGCCGGTCGGAATGGAGGCGGCGCCGGTCGGGATGGAGGCGCGCGACCTCCTGCTGCTGGGCGTGACTTCCTCTGCAGCTGTCGCGACGTCCTCTACTGCTGCGAAGGTGGGTGGCTGCGGTCGGGGATGGCGGCGTGGCGCTGGTCGGGGATGGTGGCGTGGCGCCGGTCGGGGATGGGTGGGGATCGGCGCCGATGGGGGTGGGTCGGGGGTGGATCTGGAGTGGGGAGTGAAAGTGGACTTAGGTTTTGAGAGTTAGTGTTTAGGAGTAAGACTTATATTGTCATTCTTTTTTTAAGAGAATTCTTTAATTTACCGACCTCAGGATGTCGATATTTTTAAAATAATTATCTATATTTAAAATATTTAATAAATACTGGCATCATGAAGTCGATATTATTTAAATAAAATAATAATTTAAATATACCGACCTCTTTAGGTTGGTATTTATTAATTTATTTTAATATAAATTCACCTCTAGAGGTTGATTTTATATATATATATATATATATATATAATTATATATATATTATATATATAATTTAACTACATATCAACAGAAGTTTAATTTAATAAATTTAAATATATATGTATATATGTATACATATATATATAAATATATGTATATATATAACTACATATCAACATAAGTTTAATTTAATAAATTTAAATATATATGTATATATATATGTATATATGTATACATATATATATACATATATATAAGCTCACCTCTTGAGGTTGATTTTATTAATTAAACATATATATATATATATATATATATATATATATATATATATATACATATATATAATTATTTTAATATAAACTCACCTCTTGAGGTTGATTTATTAATTAAACATATATATATATATATATATATATATAATTATTTTAATATAAACTCACCTCTTGAGGTTGATTGTATTAATTAAACATATATATATAGAATAATATGGAAGTAATGCAAGATACAGAACGATAAAAAGTAAAAGAAAACTATGCTCCCTATTTTAATATAGAATATCCCTATTTTATCATTCTAGAAAAAAAAAAATATCTATATATATATAATTATTTTAATATAAACTCACCTCTTGAGGTTGATTTTATTAATTAAACATATATAATTTAACTACACATCAACATATAATATATGTATATGTATACATATATACATCTATATATATGTATACATCTATATATATATATACATATATAGATGTATAAGTTACACAGAACTTAATATAGCAGAATAACAGAAATTGGCAAAATAGCAGAATAGCAGAAATTCAGATTTTTGTAAATCCTACTCAGTACTCCCTCTTACTCGTGTCTGGTCATGTTTATCTTATATGTATCCTGTTTTTCCCTTCTTTTTTTTTTAATTTAAGTTACTACCCCGTTCATCTCTTCCTTTTAACCTGTATTCTTAAAAACTTCTTCATTAACCCCACCCCGGAAACGACCAATAAGACATCCTGTGAATGTTGCGGACTTTTTTAAGGCCTTGGAAACATCCTAGGGTTAATGAAGAAGTTTTTAAGAATACAGGTTAAAAGGAAGAGATTAACGGGGTAGTAACTTAAAAAGAAAAAAAAATTGAAAGGGAAAAACAGATACATATAAGATAAACATGACCAGACACGAGTAAGAGGGAGTACTGAGTAGGATTTACAAAAATCTGAATTTCTGCTATTTTGCCATTTCTGTTATTCTGCTATATTAAGTTCTTTGTTAAGTTCTGTGTAACTCTGTCTGTATTTTGTCTGTATTTTCTCTGTATTTATTAAAGTCTGTTTGTATTTGCTGTATTTTTTATACCATTTTCCGTATTTTCTGTATTTTGGTATTTTCTGTATTTTCCCATATTTTCTGTATTTTCCTATTTTTGGTATCAGAGCGAGAAGTTGTTGGGAAGTAATCGTTTAATGAGAAGACCGCTACGTAGTACTCAGACACATTTAGAAACTAAAAGAAAGTTAGAAAGTCTATATTTAGAATACAAGAGACTGAATAAGACTAAAGAAGACAATATAAGGTTAGATTTTCTAATAGAAATAATATCTAGATTAGAATATAAATTATTACATAGTTAAGATCAAGACAGAAATAATATATGAAAAACATCCTTTTGCTAATCAACTACGACTAGGATATTGGTATTTATACAGAGAAATACAAATAAAATCAGAATTGTTAAAATTAAAAACAAGCAATAAGTATATATTTACAGTATTAGAGACAAGAGACTTAGCTGATAGACTTTGTAATCACGGAGGTTTATACTCAGTAAATAGACAAACACTAGTCAACCCAGAATTGTTAAGAGCTCTAAGGTGGGAATTACATAGCATCGATAGTGATATCCAATACGCAAATAGTAGAATACAATATCAAAGGAAAAGTATTAATAAAATAGATATTCCGTTAGGATAAAATAGCAAGAATAGATTCATTAAAACAATTAGAATACCTAGACTTAAGAATTTACCCTGAAAAGAAATACAGAATATTAAAAGAAAATTCAGTAATAAGGTGCAATTTTAGGCAAGGAGAACACCTTTTACATTCAAAAGATAAGCAATACAATACTATAATAGATCTTATAATAAACTTTAGTGAAAAAATACAAGAAAAAGAAAAGAATATCGTAAGATTACTAGAAACAAACAAAATAACTCAAAATAAACAACAGAAGATATTAGAAAGAGTAGAACAAAACTTTGATTTCCTAAAATCACAACAATTAGAACTAGATAGAAAAATCCAATACTTAAATAATAAGTTTAATATAGAACAAATACCTACAAAGACTGAAATAGGAAAACTAATAAAGACCATAACAGAGAAGCCTAAAGAGTTAGAAATAAAAACAACAGAATTAATTGAAAAAATTACAAAACAAGTAGAAATAGTAACCACTGAAGTTATTGAGTTAAAAAAGACGATACAACAACTAGAAGATAAACTCCTTTCATGAACGATCTATGCCAAGAACCATCCTACACAAAAGCCTTAAAATTTGCAGGAAGTATCCAACCAGATCCGCAAGGATTGTCTGACCACCAACCTTCAAGTAAATCAGATCAAATAATTATTAAACAAAATAACACTATAATAGTATTACTGATAGAATTAAATAAAAATTAGATAAAATAATTAAAGAAAAAGAAGTTATAAAAGAACAACCTAAAAATACTGAAATAGAAGAATTAATAAATCAATTAAAAAATATTGAAATTACTCCACTTAAAGAAAGACCTACTATAGTTCGAAAATCTCAAAAATGGACTTTCTTCAGGTAGAAGAACAACAACCGAAGAAAAGACCACGAGTAAGTTTTTCCGATAATAGAATAGGAAATAACTTTATATCAAGAATATTAACAAGAAATAAGCAAGAAGATAAACAAATCCAGGAGTTAAATGAAGTAATAGATATAGATAAGAACCTAAGAATATTCCAACAGAATCAGTTGAATCTACTAAACCAAAGATATTATATGATACAGGATATTTTGAAAGAAATAATCAGCTATATAGACATTATAGAGAAGAACAAATTTCAGCCATAGGAAAAGAAATAGCTACTATGAATTTAATAAACCCAGAATCCTTACGAGGAATTATACATAACAGACTAACATTAATGCACATGGGCTTAATAGTAGTAGGATTAAAAGGATTAACCAGAAAGAATCTAGGAACTAAAGTATTAATAGTAATATACGATGATAGATGGTCTGACTTAAAGAAATCAATCATAGGGTTAACAGAAGTAGACATGACCAATAATGGAGGAATATTTTATATTAGCCCAGATTTTATGATTAATTTAGGAGAATTCAAAAGCACATAAAAATAGGAATCCAGACTAAAGGCTGAAGAAATGAGTAGCGGAAATAATTTACTAATGTGTATAGGTTTCATTGGAAAAGTTGCATCTAAAAGTAATACAAGGTTTCGATTAAAAGTAGAAGATGTAGTAGAGGTAATGGGTAACAAAGGAATAAAATTAATAAAACCAATAAAAATAAATCCAGAAGAATATGCAGGATTAAATGGAACCTAGAACAATTTAATAAAAAGAAAGTACTCATACCAGAATCTCATCTAATGTATACTAATACAAAAGGAGAAACATCTATTAGATTCACAAATTATAATTATTCTAATCAAACGAACTTAGAAGAAGAGTTAGAATTAGAAAGAAGAAAAGAGTTTATGAATGTAGAAATAATACAAGAAGGATATGAAGTAGATGAACTTTGCAAGAAGCCGAAAGAAGATATAATAATAATACAGATATAACTTTAAATGTAAAGGATGTAAAACAGGAAATATGGGTATATTTGAAGTAGACAGACATTTTAAAACATGCGAATTTAGAACTGATAATATAGGATACAGAAAAGAATATAATAACCAAGACAAAATAGAAAACCTTGAAACAATACTAGAAAATCTGTATGAAAGTGAAGATGAAATAGAAAGAGATTCTATAATAAGTCAAAAAGAGCTTATGGAATCTACTAGTTCAAGTGCTAGTCCGTTCCAACGAACTGCTCAACACCATACAATAGACACAAGTATAGGAAATGTACCAAGAAGACGAGTCTATAGGGTAAACCCAGATACAGTAACTGAAAACGTAAGACCAATGAGAAGGATGCCTATAGCAGCACATAACCCTCAAATGTGGAATGCAGTAATAGATTTATGGAAAGGAATAGTAGCAGACTATATAAAAACATATCAAGATGCAGACGCAGAAACAACGTATAAATATATGGAAACTTTTTAGGAGAATCTGCAAAAGCCTTATGGGAAGCATATAAATCTAATTTCCCACAAGAATTCCAAGCTTTAGTAAACCTGGGAGCAAATCCGTATAATTTTACAAATAAAAACACAGTTTAATTACAGGAGAAGACCCAAATGGTGGCTTAGTAGTCTTACAAAGAAATGCTGTCACGACCCGATTTATCAAGTCATGATGGCACCTACTATAACCCACCAGCAGGTAAGCCAACCCGTAACCCGGAAACAACAAGTAATGGGTCTGAGGGTAGAAATTAAACAAGAGTAGGCAAATAACAATATAAACAAGCGGACGCAAACCAAAAACATATATACAAATAAAGATCCCTCCCAGAACCTGGAAGTCACTAGTACAGAGCTACTACTAAATGAGTACAAGTGAGACCGACGAACCTGGGGCTCTGATACCAATTTGTCACGACCCGATTTATCAAGTCATGATGGCACCTACTATAACTACCAGCAGGTAAGCCAACCCGTAACCCGGAACAACAAGTAATGGGTCTGAGGATAGAAATTAAACAAGAGTAGGCAAATAACAATATAAACAAGCGAACGCAAACCAAAAACATATATACAAATAAAGATCCCTCCCAGAACCTGGAAGTCACTTGTACAGAGCTAACGTCTAGTAGAGTCCTGCAGATCGGTACGGAGACGTCCGTTACTTATCTTCGGGAGGCTACATGATGTCTTTAGGAACGTGTCGCTTTTGTATCACTGTCGTGCATTGTATGTCTTATCGGTTTCTGAAATTTTACTTGTACCACTCTTTTATAGGGATGGCTCGCACGCGTGGTAGGGCCCCAGCTAGGGGTAGAGGCCGACTCGAGGTCGTGCCAGAGCTACAGCACCAGCCCAGGACCGAGAGCAAACTCCGGAGCCGGTGATAGAGCCACCAGCAGCTCCAGCACAGCAGCAGCCGATGGGCCCGGGACCAGCCCAGCCACCCCCGAGCCTGTGGCAGCTCCAGATATACAGGCGATGCTCGTACAGATACTAGCTGCCATTGGGGGTATGCAGCAGGCCCCAGCTCCAGCCGTTCCAGTACCGCAGGGTCAGCCTACACCAGCGGTACCGGTTGTTCAGCAGCTAGCGGCACCGGTTGTTCAGCCTGACGATTTGGAGGGCGTCATGCCACTACGGGAGCAGAAGATGCTCGGGGTGTTCCTTAGACTATCACCGCCGAGGTTTTCTGGGGCAGTGGGGGAGGATGCCCACGAGTTTCTAGTTACTTGCCGCGAGCGGCTACAGACTTTGGGTTTAGTGGAGTCGAGAGGCAGACTTCACCGCTTACCAGTTAGACGGTCCCGCCAGGCAGTGGTGGCGTACATACTTAGAGACCAGGCCAGCTGGGTCTCCACCGGTCACATGGACTGAGTTTTCAGAGGCCTTCTTGGCCCGATTTATTCCCAGGAGCATCAGAGATCAGCTCAGAGATCAGTTTGCTCGGTTAGAGCAGGGCTCCATGACAGTATCAGAGTATGAGGCCCGATTCACGAGCTCTCCAGGCATGCCGCCATGATATTACCTACTGAGGAGGAGAGGGTTCGTTGTTTTGTTCGGGGTTTGAGACTACAGTTGCGGATTGAGACTCAGTCTTTAGTCTCAGCGGGCCGCTCATTTCTGGATGTAGTGGACCATGCCCGCACTATCGAGCAGCTCCGTCGCGAGGCCCAAGGGGGCAGCGGCAAGAGAGCTAGACAGGAGGATAGCTATGATAGGCGCCGTTTCAGACCCCGAGAGTCTTATGATAGATCCCAGCAGAGGTTTCAGTCGGGTCAGTCTAGTAGCCCCTTCCAGGCTGCTCTCCAGGCATCAGAGGGTGATCAGCACCGCCATATTGGTTTTAGTGCCGGTCCTAGTCGGGGCCGAGATAGTTCACAGATGGGTTCTTCTGGCCGGGGTAGCCGACCTCCAGCTCTCAGTCGACAGTCCCAGGGGTGTTATGAGTGTGGGGATTTAGATCATTGGGCCCGCGAGTGTCCCCATCGCAGGTTAGCCTTACCCGCTCCACAGGCAGTTAGGCATGCGCCAGCACCTCCAGCTAGAGGCAGAGGCCAGGGACAGGACCGTAGGGGTGGTCACCAGGGTATACGGGGTGGTCCCCGAGGAGGCAGATTAGGGGGCAGAGCCAATGCACAGGGTAGGGGAGTCCAGGCCCACTTTTATGCAGCTCCAGCTAGAGCAAATGCTGAGACGTCGGACGATGTGATCACAGGTACAGTGTTATTATGCCAGCTTACTTATGTCCAGGCTTAGCTACAGTACCCGGTTAGAGTCCGTGGTCCAGCTTACCTGTGATCTAGTTTTGGCTACAGTACCCGGTTAGAGTCCGTGGTCCAGCCCACCCGTGCCCGACCTTTGGCTACAGCACCCGGTTCGAGTCCGTGGTCCAGCCCATATAGGTTGACTCATTAGCTATAGTACCCGGTTCGAGTCCGTGGTCCAGCTTGCACGTGGTGTATTCCCAATTCCTCACTAAAGCTTCAGTTTAGTCTTGATTACTCTCATCTGTAGGTTGAGGTTTTGGAGGTTAGAGAGATTCTGACTAAAGTCCGGGACGTAATGAATCCTGGAATATGATTGGGAATGGTTCAGTTAAAAGTCCGGAATTTGGTAATATTGTGATAGACCTTCTAGCTCCATTATTTTACTTCAACTGCCGGTCCATCTGCCGGGCTTATGGGGGTCCGTGCAGGTGGTTTCTTTTATTGTGCACAAGCGTACCCGTCGGGTTTATGGGAGCCCGGCGGAGTTAGTTAGATTGCTTGTCTTTGTTGCCTGTACGCTCGTGTACATACCCCCATTTACTACTCTTTGCACTTGATGTGACCCTTTATTTGCATTTCAGTTCACTTTTGCTTATCTTGCTCAGTCGGCCGATGATGCCTACTGGGTACCTGTTGTTTTGGTACTCATGCTACGCTCTGCATCTATTTTGTATTTTGTGATGCAGGTCCGAGCACTAGTAGCCAGCGTTGATCGAGCTTGGAGTAGACCTATCCGGAGACGGGGGTGAGCACACGGCGTTTTGTACTATTTCAGTCTCCATCTGTATATATAGACTTGTCTTTTTCCTTTCGAGACAGTCCAGTCTCTGTTGTCCAGTTTTGGGACTTGTACTCATTTAGTAGTAGCTCTGTACTAGTGACTTCCAGGTTCTGGGAGGGATCTTTATTTGTATATATGTTTTTGGTTTGCGTCCGCTTGTTTATATTGTTATTTGCCTACTCTTGTTTAATTTCTACCCTCAGACCCATTACTTGTTGTTCCGGGTTACGGGTTGGCTTACCTGCTGGTGGGTTATAGTAGGTGCCATCATGACTTGATAAATCGGGTCGTGACAAATGCTTTGATACACCTAGAACAATTAAGTATTACAAGTTGGTTCCACATAAAGAACTTTCTTAAAGATTATTATTATTACTGTACAATTAGTGGGAATTCTTTTGATGAAGAATTAGGAAAAAAGTTATTTAATAAACTACCAGGAGCCTTAGGCAGAGAAATAGAAGAAAGATGGTATAAAAGAGAAGGAGTAATACAGAATCCAAACGGTAAATGGTCTATAGGACATAAAGTACAACATATAATGGAAGTCTTAACAGAAAAATGCACAAATATACAAATACAGAAGCAACTAAAACATAATGAAATGAGTTTCTGTAAGAATGTCATGTAGACAACCCAAAGTTATGATAAAGGACAAAATAAACCTAAGAAAAGATACAAGAAATATAAACCCTACTATAATCAGCAGTATAATAAAAAATACTATTTAAACTGCCCCTCCAATATTTCAAAGAAAAATGGACACTATATTTGGTGACTATAAAAGGTTTGTCTTAGTATATGTAGATGATATCTTAATATTTAGTAAAGATATTAAAGAACATTTAGGACATCTACAGACAGTGTTTAGATTATTTGTGAAAAATGGAATAATAGTAAGTAAAAAGAAAATGAATTATGTAAGAACCATATAAATTTTCTAGGAGTAACATTAGGAGAAGGTAAAATTAAATTACAACCACATATAACAACAAAAGTATTAGATATGCCGGATAAATTAGACAATACAAAAGATTTACAAAAAATTTTAGGACTAGTAAATTATGCTAGGAATTTTATTAAAGATTTAGGAAAACTAGCAGGACCACTATACTCTAAAACAGGTAGCAAAGGCAAAAACATTTCAATATAGAAGACATTAAATTAGTCCAACAAATTAAAGAAAAAGTTAAAAATATTCCAGAATTAAGTATACCACTAGAAACTGATTATTTAATAATTGAAACCGATGGTAGTTTCCAAGGTGGGGAGCTGTGTTAAAAGCTAGACCCAATAAATACAGCGACAAGATAGAAGAAAAAATTTGTGCTTATCAAAGTGGAAAATATAAAGAGAAAGGAAATATGAGCAGTATAGATGCAGAAGTTTTAGCAATAATATATGGTCTTAATAGTTTTAAGTTATATATTTTAAATAAAAATGAGATATTAGTACGAACTGACTGTGAAGCCATAGTTAAATTTCATCAAAAAATAAATCAAAAAGCTAGTAGCAAGAGAAGATGGCTAAATTTTATGGATACTATATCCATTTATCCAAATGTTATTTTTGAATATATAAAAGGAAAGGATAACAGTTTAGCAGATCAATTAAGTAGACTAAATATTAAAATAACTTAATCGTATATTTGTTTCAGCATGAGACCGACTAGTTCAACAGACAAAGGCAAAGGAGTAGCCTCAGCATCAGACTCATACGCTCAGACTGTATTAAGTAATATGAAGTTTAGACCTCAGACACCATCAATAGAGATGATGGATCGTATGTACTTCGGTAAGCATAATTTAATATGTTATCCGAATTCGAATTTATCTTTTAGACAATTGCCAGAATGTGTGTTAGACAAACCTCAGAAATGCTTAGTAGACAATTTATGGATGACATATAATAAGAAAGACAATAAATATTTTATAGCTTCATTAAATGCTTTATGTCAATACTTTACAGACAAAAGTAGAGAGAATAAATTTAAATATTATGTGGTAATACATGGTAAGACTAACGGTATTTTTCAAACATGGATAGAAGTAGTAGAGTCTATAAACGGAGTTAAAACTCCTCTTTTTAAAGGTTTTAATGATTTTACTGAAGCACTAGATTATGCAAGAGGGATACTTGGTCCAAATTACTATATCTCTCCAGCCCTCAGACAAAATCCCCAAAAGACCCCTCAATACAATATCCAAAAAGACACAGACAAAATAATCTTTTGTGACCATTGTTCTTCAATGACCGAGGCCTTCAAAAGATTAAATGCAAAGGTGGAAGCATTACTCCAAGAAAACACTAAACTAATGGAGCAGATAAAATCACTCAAAGGTAAAGACTCCATTCAGAAGATTGATATCAGTACACAGACCTCAGAAAAGAGTTTTCCATCTCTCGAAAAAATGGATGAGCAGGGTGTGCATTCCCCAACGAATGCAAAAAGATCCACTGTATCGGATAATAAAGATACAGCTAGTCCGGTTCAAACGGTAGCCGGTAAAGACACATCAAACCCGTTTATGGCTGTCACTTTGCCAAAAAGTGAAGGTGAAGGTTCTTCATCCAGGCGAAGGTTACCCAGATCATTTATTCAGGTAGAGACAACAACAAAGAAGACTATGCTCCATAAAAAGAAAAAGAATGATAAAATAGAGAGCATAATAAAAAAGACTTTAGAAAGTTTTTCCAACAGGGACAAGATAAACATGTAATTACTCCACCAAATCCAGATCCAAACGGAGACAGACTAGTACCAGATACAGAACGAAACAGACCTAATACTAGTCCAAGAAATACTAATAATAACATAACCAGATCCAACAGTTCAGGAGAAGAAGACTATCGAGAACATTCATATTATCAAGATGCTCAAAATCCAATGCAGATGATGATTCAGGAATGAGTTTTGATTCGAAGCCTTCACAACCTTGATACCTGAAGACAAACTGAAGAAAGAAGAAGGAGAACAAGACAAAACAAGACAATAATTTAAAGTAGGAATAAAAGTGTGCCATGTGGGTATGCCCACATTTGTCGTGTGAGTGCTTACTTTATCACTATCCTCCAAGGAGGAAAAAACTGATAAGCACGCGTCTTATTTTGTGTAAAAGTTTTGTGAAGTGAAAATAATGCATGTGCGATGGGGCCCAAATGTGTACCCGGCATGAATTATTTGAGCTAATCTTGTAAAAGTGTCGGCCAATTTTAGGCCGTTACTTTTTATTCCATTATCTTAGTGCGTCGGCCACGTTTGGCCATTAGGATTCTTCCACGCTTTATGCTAAGTCCCCCTCAACCTCTATATAAAGACACTCCTCCACACTTAAGAAAAACAAGAAAAAAGAACCAGAAAGAGAAAAACACACAACATATTCCCCTTCCCAATGTTCAGAAAAATGATCTCCACTACTCAATCCAAAAACTCCTAAAAATCCCTCTTGTAATATTCAGCTTGTAAAAAAGTTTGTTTTAAGTGTGTAAGAGTCAGTCGGGGTTCCCGAAAGGGAAACCTCTCTCCGTCTAAGTCATGTAAGTCTCTTATGTTTCCTGTAATTTTCCCTAAAAATATATGTAAAGTATGTCTGTTTTAAATCATGTTTTCTTTAATATGTAAATATGTTTGTAGTATAAAACTACCCTTAGTATATGGTTAGACTTTTAACTTCTTAATAACAACGATGGATTAACCTGTAAATTCCTAGGATGTTTCTAAGGCCTTAAAAAGTCCGCAAAAATTACAGGACGTCTTGTTGGTCATCTCCGGGGTGGGGTTAATAAGAAGAATTTTTAAGAATACAGGTTAAAGGGAAGAGATGAACGGGGTAGTAACATAAAAAAAAAAAAAAAAAAGGGAAAAACAGGATATATATGAGATAAACATGACCAGACACGAGTAAGAGGGAGTACTGAGTAGGATTTACAAAAATCTGAATTTTTGCTATTCTACTATCTGCCGATTTCTGTTTTTTGCTGTATTAGTTCTGTGATTTCTATTATCTAAAATCTGTTGTATTTTCTGTAACTTTTTATTTTGCCTTATTTATTTCTTTTTGTTTGCCTTATTTATTTGTTTTGTTTTGCCTTATTTATTCTGTTGTATTTTCTGTATTTTCTGTAACTTTCTGTATATTATGTTGTATTTTCTGTAACTTTCTGTATTTTCTGTATTTTATGTTTTCTGTATTTTCTGTAACTTTTTGTTTAGCTGTCACCAACTTTTTGTTTTGCCTTATTTATTGGTTTTCTATATATATATATATATATAGATCTATTAGCATTAATAGGAATATTTTAAACAAATCGACCTCCGAATATCGTTTTTATTGAAAGTAATTAGATTTAGTACTCCCTCTTCCTACTCCGTTATCTTGTTCAGTAGTGATTTGTTACTAAATCTATGTAATTTCTCACAAAATTACTTTTTTTTTTTTACTCTGTTCATCTCTTTTCCTTAACCCATTTTCTTAGCACCTGCTTCTTTAACCACACCCTGGGATACACAGTCCTTTTGGTTCCATAACCATGGCGGACTTTCAACTTCCTTAGGCATTTACAGGTTAATCCATTGGGGTTACTAAGAAGATAAGGAACTAACCAATTACTAAGAGTAATTCAAACATTAAATAAACATTATAGTAATACATTATATTTATAGCAATAGTAAATAATTATACATAGCAAACAATAACAATATCTACATGATATAGGGAGAAAGTTACGAAGATCTAGAAAACTAATAACTACTTACATGATAATGGCCGGAATGAGGTTTCCCTTTCGGGAGTCCCCGAGTGACCTTGCAGCTACTTGAAAATTAAAACACTCACACACTTTGTACACAAATACTTACTCACTCTTTTTTTTTTTGAAAGGGAAGGGGAATATTAAACTATAAAATCCTTACAATCTTACAAACTTCTTTACTCGATGCTCTTCTTGCACTTCGCTCTCTTTTTCTTCTTTGCGAATAGTCTTATTTATAGGGTGGATCCGAACTTGAAGTTCGGATTTCAAATTTCAAAAACTTTCTTCACCTGCCGGGTGCTCTTTGGGCCCCATCGTCACATGGCTTTGTTGAAACTTTTTCAAATTTGAATGGATTCTTTTGTTGTCTTGTGATAGTGGAGTCGGTAGTGGTATGTAGTGGAGTCTTGAATGGACCTTCTTTGTCGTTTTGTTAGTAGTGCATATGTAGTGGTGTCTCCTTTATCATAATGGCTTGTGATGTCATTACTCACATATTTGTTTGTCTTTTTGTGTTTATGTCATTGCTTACGTATTTCTCTAGGTATCCAGGTTGTGTAGTGCGTCGGAATCAAAACTCATCCCTGAATCATTGTCTTCATTTGGGTCGTAGTGCCGATTAAATTGGTCTATTGATAGATCATTTTCATCATTGCTACTTTCTATGTCTTCATGGTCTGAATTAACAACATCTGGCTCTGGATTTCTCGTATAATTTTTCTTGTACTACCTCCTTAGTCTTTTTTTAAGTAATTTGTAAAGGGAGTTTTTTATTATTTTTTCTATCTTTTCATTTTTTT
>NW_026020528.1:0-5161 GCF_900185275.1 Solanum verrucosum
ATATATACAAGAAAGCAATAGTAAGCATACAAGCCCGGCATTTATCGTAAATAAACATAGTGAACAAAAAAGAGGAAAAAGTAGAATGGTAAAATAATAAAAAAAATTAATAAAATAACAAAAATAAATACCATCTTGATATCCCTTTAATGTTAATTTTTGGTAGTGTGAAATTCATGGTAAAATGTAATAATATTTATTGTAATATTCTTACGATAGTTGTTTTAATCTGAATATTTCTTTAATATTATTATGATATATTCAAGATATAACATATCTTCGGTTCTTTGGTACATAGATAAATTTTCCTCTATTAATTGTTCTAATAGTTTTATATCTTCCATAGATTCTATCCAATATTGTAAATATTCGTAATTCCTTTTAATCTGAATTTATTTGTAATAAATCATACCATTCTATTCTTTCGTAGTCTAAGTAATGTAAGTCTATTTCATACCATTGTTGGTTCAATATATCTTCTGGTTCGTTATTAAATATTTTTTCCCATATGATTCTTCTTAATTCAATTATTTTATATCTTTAAGTATATATAATATTAAAGTTTCATAGTTTTTTATCATTTCATTATGAAGGTAAGTAGTCATGTTCTTTATTATGCAGATTTTTTATTTCAAATTATTTCTTCCTATCATATTCATAATTGATTAAATTCATATTAGATCATTATGAATAGATTATTTTATCATGTTTTCCTGTCACTACTAGCATCGTACTTTAGCGGATACTTTCTTCTTATCAGCGCCTCAACTTTGTTTACTCCCCTAAACGGCTTCCTCGCCTACCGTTTCAACATTAGGATGGCATAGTATAGAAGTTTTCTCCCTGTTTCCAGTGTGCTAATAAACTAGAAATCATGATTCAAATAATTCTAATACATAATAACTAACATAAATTTATTTAATCATATATATGATATTCAGGAATATATGAAATTAGTTCCGCATATTTTTTGAACAATATACCTTTGCTCTTGCTTAGCCATGCTATCTGAAATATCTGATTGGATTTCAGATTTTTGCTCCATTTATCTAAATACTAAATTTTTAGTTGAGAGAGTTTTTTGAAAGAAAGTTTTAAGTTAGGCAATGCCTGCCTTTATATTTACATATCCTCCCTTATATAGAAAGGAATTCTTACGTACTACTTACAATTTACAGGAATTCTTACGTACTACTTCACACCTACCATTCTACTACTTACACTTACCCATATAATTGTTTACACTTGTCCATTCTTGCCCATACTTGCCATACTTGCCCATACTACTTTATTACATTTGTCCATCCTACTTTTAATATGCACATGCACACACTACCTACTTTATTGACTATTTTACATTACATTCAATAATAAGACTAGTATATTTACAAGTGTCTTTTTTCTCTTATCTCCTTCCATCCGTATCTTCTTTTCTTGTCTTCTTCTTTGTCTTATCTTCTTCCGATTTTATTAGATCATTCCAGCTGGACGTCTGGGATTATATTATCTTCTCCGTTACATTTTGAACATATGTGGTCAGGGTATTTTGTGACCAATTAGCTTGCAATATCTGGTTAATAATCTGCCGAAATAAATCCTGCTTTTAATGCTCGTGTCGTAGGTCGTTCTTCTGGCTTGAGTAATGATAAAATCCATCTTTGGACTTCATCCATATCTGCTTTCCTTAGCTCCCTTGAATTGGAATAAATCATTAACTGATCTCTTGCATAGTAGCTCCATATAGCGTTTCCGTTTAAATAATTATTTGCTAGCTCTTGTATAATGTTGATATACCAATTATTCTCTTATTGGCATAAAAACTTGGTATCTCTTTTTTGTATCTCTGGTTGTTCCGATATCTTCGGTATTATCATATCTTTTGTTAATCCTATCTTTACCACTTGTATCGGAGGTTTTATTTCCTCGTATAATATCTCTGTGTTGCCGTATAAAATTTTACATAGAATAAATTTCCCTTAGTAACTCTCTTATATGTAATAAATGCTTTATGTAGTTCCGGTATTCCACTTAGTTCTTCTCCGTCATATGTATATACAGTATTTAGTAGTCCATAGTTGTAACATGTCCTTACTAAGTTGGCGTTAGTTTTTGGTTGTGCAATTAGTTTATTATAACCTTGTAATCTTTTGGGTTAAATAATCTTGGTTTGGTTCTTTTGTAGTTGATCTGGGGTTGCGGTTTAAATAGTTTGGATTTTGTGTATATTTTCATATAGGTTCGTGTGATGTAGTTATATGTCTTTTTCTCATTTTGGTTTTGCAAACTATCTGCGTATGTAGATGTTTGTGGTTCTATGGACATATGTCTAGGTGTCCTTTGGGTAAATGGTTTTGCGAATAGCTGGTTTAAGTTAGCATTTTTATGTTGTTTATCGCTAACTTGTTTGCTTGTACCTGCAGCTGTATTTAAACAAACATTATGGGTTTTAAGGAGTTTCCCATCGTCTCCTTTTAGCTCTGGGTTTTTTCCGTCTTCCGATCGACGTAGCTCCGCATTTTTATAGTCATGCTGCTGACTAGCTTTAGACTTCAGATTATCTTCATTAGTCTTTAGCTTTTGTATCTCGTTGTCCATACTATCCACTTTTATACAAAGTGTAGTTATGGCTTTGAGTATCTTTCCATTGTATTTTTCGTTCTCAGTCTGAGTAGCTTTGTCTTGATAAGTAATCTGCAATAACATTCTTATCAGTTTTTATTACTTCAATTGTAAATGTAAAATTTAATATATTTAATACCAATCTCCTTATTTCTTTTGTTGTTACCGAATCTTGTATTTTTCTTGTTAGCCACCATTTTACTTGTGTATTATCTGTTCTTATAATAAATTTGTTATATACAATATATGGTTCAAATGATAATAAACACTTATATACTGAATATAATTCTTTTCTATTTATTTCCCATTTTATTTCTGTATTATTAAATGTTCCTGAATAATACCTGCAATGATGTTCTATCGTAGTGTCATCATACCTGTATTTTAATATTCCTCCATAACTTTTTTCACTCGCATCTGATTCTATTATATAAGTAAATTTTTTGTTTTCATCTGGAAAGTATAGTTTAGGTAAGTTTTTACATAATAATTTTACCTTTTGTATTTGTATTTGGTCTTTTTTATCAAACTGATATTCTATATCTTTCTTTAATTTTTGTTGTAATGGTTTTAAATTCTCTGCTAATTTTGGTATGTATTCTCTTACTTGATTTACTAGTCCTAAGAATGATTGTAATTTCTTTTTTGTGTCTAGTTGTTCATTTGAGTTAATTATTTTTTGTACTATATGTGTTTGCATTTTTATTCCGTTTTTATCAATTTGTATTCCTAAGAATTCTATTTGATTTTTCATTATATCAGCTTTCTTTTTACTTAGACTTATACCTGAATATTCTATGATGTGTATAAATTTTTCTAATAATCTTATATGTTCATCTTGTGTTTTGAATATAATAATATATCATCATGTACACTACACAATTTTCTATTTGTTTAAAGTAATTGTCCATAAAGTGTTGATATCTACCTGGTGCGTTTTTATATCCAAATGGTAATACATTCCATTCATAAAATCCTTGTGGTACAGTGAATGCTGTTAGTTTTTTAGATTCTTCTTCTAGTTTTAAGTGATAAAATCCTGATTTACAATCAAATTTGCTAAAATAATTATATCCTTGTATTTGTCTTATCTTTAGTATTTTATTTGGTATCGGATAATTATATGTTTTAGTTTTTGCATTTAAATTTCTATAATCAATAAAGGAAGCCCATCAATTATTATCATATGATATATAACTTCTCTACACTCTTCTTGATTAAATTTTCAAGAGACAACAATTACTTCACCTTGACTATTCCCTGGAATAGCTTTAAAGGCTATATTTGACTATATTTTATCAACACTAGAAGGACATTTGGGACACGTCAATATATGATCAAGAAGAGTAGACGTACAATTTCTCATCTTAAAAGAATACTTATGAGAGCAATGGTCACATTATGCTTGTACCTTCAGAAGTAACAATTTATGTAAAATGATCCCACACAACATATCTTCTTTTCCTTTCAATATCAATAGTTGACGCCATAGTTTTAGATTGACTTTATGTATTTGATTCCTCACTTTCACCCGTCACCTTATCATTTGTTTGTTTTCAGCCATGCTATGAGTTTTTTTTTGAGTAACTATGCTATGAATAATAAATTCAAAAAATTATCAAAAAAAAAAAAAGTCACAAACAACATGAAAGTCAACAACATAATACAACAACAATGAAAAAGAGGGCAATTTGTCTTAAGAAAATAGCAACCCATCAAACATAAGCTAAAAATTTCTCGATTTATGAAGTTTGAGATAAACATTTGAGTCAATACTTGCATACTAAAATAGATTCAACACTCAGAAAACACATGCCCTACACAATGAAATAATTAGACTAAGATAACATATGTAGTACACTACACTCACATACCTAAATTGCATAAACATTATTATTCAAATGGAGAAACAAAAAAAAAAAAAAAAAACTAAGTAAAAAATGGAGAAAAAGTAAAAAAGAAACACATTAAGAAGGAAGGTAAATAGATAAACAAAAAAGAGATGGAGACTTTACTCAGTACCTACCAACGAGAGAGAAAGATTAATCAAATAAACTTGAGATCTGAGAAGCAACTGAGCAGTGATCAGCAAGAAGAGTTGAAGAGACGAAGATACCTACATATGGCTTTACAATTTACACCTTAACCTCTTTAAAAATTTAGTGATTTTTTGAGTTTTCTGGCTTGCTCACTAGTTTATAAGGCAAAATATTTAATCACAGAAAAGTAAATAGGTTTTCCTGGCTTTATGGCTTTAACCTTTAGAAGTTAGGACTAACAAAGGAAATATATATATAGTTACTCTTATATATCTGGGCAAAATATTAGATGAGGTTAATATACCTAAAAAATATAAATATGGTAACTCGTAACTAGTTAACGATTTATCCAATCAGGAAATTGAATAATCCGCCTCACACCTATAAGACGTTAATTATAAAACTTTAATACGTTCCCAAACCGTTTTTCTATAATCCAATACCAATAGGTCAATAAGTCAATTTTGTGGATGGCTTATCAATTATGGTTCGGTTTTGAACAC
>NW_026020529.1:0-2358 GCF_900185275.1 Solanum verrucosum
GGAAGCTTGGACCACGGACTCGAACCGGGTACTATAGCTAATGAGTCAACCTATATGGGCTGGACCACGGACTCGAACCGGGTGCTGTAGCCAAAGGTCGGGCACGGGTGGGCTGGACCACGGACTCGAACCGGGTACTGTAGCCAAAACCAGGTCGCAGGTAAGCTGGACCACGGACTCTAACCGGGTACTGTAGCTAAGCCTGGACATAAGTAAGCTGGACCACGGACTCTAACCGGGTACTGTAGCTAAAACCAGATCACAGGTAAGCTGGACCACGGACTCTAACCGGGTACTGTAGCTAAGCCTGGACATAAGTAAGCTGGACCACGGACTTTAACCGGTACTGTAGCTAATAAAAAAGCAGGGCATTATGGATACAAGGTCATAAGCTGAGTTACCGACTATCAGACTCAGTCTGCTATATCAGGTCTACAAGGAGCTGACCGTCCGAAACGACGTCGGAAAAAAGTTCTACTGCCCAACGACATCCGAAATCTCGCAAGTCTATGGCAACACTAGTCTAAGCCTAGACTAAGGCCAAACATACTTCAATTCAATATTATCATTACACCACCAGATATGGATATTCAATAATATCAAGAGACATGCTGTCATAATCCAACACTTTCCCGAAATAAGGTCTAAGGCAGGAATTATAGAAATTTAGCATGCTCGACACACCGAACCCCTCATACTCAAGCAAATCAAATGAACAATTGCCTAAACATGCTCAATCTCACGGAGAAACCATAGCCTACCTGAAAGCCGATCACGCGTGCTCCAACTCACGGTACCAGATCTTTTCCTCTCCGAACGGTCTCCAAATGCTTCCCCACTAACAAAATGTTAATCACCTTGTCATTCAACTATATTGGCACTAAAATTATATTTTTCGGAGACGGACCCAAATCGGGTCTAACACGGGATTGTGGGGCCCACAATTAGAATCTCAAAATCGAATCCGTGGAACGTCCCAACTACCTTACTAAACTAATACCCCAAAATTTTAGCACAAACAGATGCCTACACACCGCAAATCAGCCACAATAATTAAAAAGGGCAGCCCTTGATCACCAATTTTCGGAAAAACGAGACCCCTTTTCAACCCAAACAGATATACCACGACGATCCTTGCGAAAAACTCTACAAGTTAGCCCAAGAATGATCAAAACGGAACTTACGATGATCAAGATCTCACATTTCAAAATTCCAAAACAAAACCATCCGGAAATCACACTGGCAGTGGCTAAAATTGATTTCTTACCTCAAACGAAGCCTCCCCTCGCGTTTCCGAGATCACCGCTAGATTCCCCTCGAAATTCTCTTGAAGTTTGCCTTTTGAATCACTTAATTTGGACTCAAAATGAAGGATTAATCTCAAGTTGAAGTTGAACAAAAAAATTGGACGAATTTCGTTCTTAAATTCTGGAAATTTCCAGATTTCACTCCTCTGCCACGTGTCGTCACGTGGCTCTGCCACGTCACCGCCGCGTCAAAATTCTACAACCCTTCAAACTTAAATTTCGATGTTTCGGACTCGTTCGGAGTCGGAAAAATACAAACCTTATATGGAATCTGATTGGAAATGATATTTCGGACTCAACGGTGAAGGCGGAATTTCCATTTGGAGCTCGCTTCGATGAAAAGTGGGTCCCACACCCAGTATCGTTTTGAACCAGATTCCACAATTGCTATCTAAAGTCTCGAGAAGTGAACAAAGGGTCGTTCTAGACCAAAATCGATCTTCCGAAGCTAACCTAGCTGCCAGAATTTTCATCTGAGCACGACTTCCAAGAAGGTTGACCAAAGTCAACTTTTCAAGTCATTACAATATCCACTACTAAACGAACTTTCGTCCGCGAAAGTAAGAGTCAAGAAGTACCTGAATGCTCAAATAAGTCGGGGAACTGTGCCCGCATCTCATGCTCGATCTCCCAGGTAGCCTCCTCAACTGGACGATGTCTCCAATGGACCTTAACCACAGGAATGGCTCTGGAACGCAACCGTCTGACATCTCTGGCCAAAATAGCAACTGGCTCCTCAATATATCTCAAACTGACGGCTGCGAATCCGATCCAGCAGAGATGACTGAGCATCCACATAAGCTAGTACACACCGGGAATCAGAGATATCAAGCCGTATTATCCGGTTAGCTAAGGACTGGATGTCCAAAGCTAATGGTCGCTCCGTAGTAGAAAGAAAAGCTAGACTACCCATACTCACTGCCTTCCGACTCAAGGCGTCCGCTACTACATTCGCCTTGCCCGGATGATAGAGAATAGAGAGGTCATAGTCCTTCAGGAGCTCAATCCAACGACGCTGCCTCGAATTAAGGTCCCTCTGGCTCATGATGTA
>NW_026020530.1:0-38909 GCF_900185275.1 Solanum verrucosum
TTGGGAATTATGGAGTAAACAAAAATCCCTTGAAGGGAAAATTAGCTCTGGAGAACTTTTCAATTCATCCAGAGTAATAGAAGGTTTATACCTTGATTTAGTAGCTAAAGAAATTAATGGCTTAAACCTATGGGCTATTGGTCCATTCAATCCGTTGTTGTCTGAGCAGAACAAAGACTCAAACAAACAACATCAAACCTTGGTATTGGCTTGACAAACAAGAAACAAATTCGGTAATCTATGTGTCTTTTGGATCAACTACTACCTTGTCTAATAAAGAAATCGAAGAGCTCGCCATCGGGTTAGAGAAAAGCATGCAAAAGTTCATTTGGGTTCTCAGAGATGCTGACAAAGGAGATGTTTTTGCAGGTGAAGAAAGGAGAGCTCAGCTGCCAGAAGGTTATGAAGAAAGAATAAAAGGAAGAGGAATTATTGAAAGAGATTGGGCACCTCAGTTGGAAATTTTGGCACATCCTTCCACAGGTGGTTTTATGAGTCATTGCGGATGGAATTCATGCATGTAAAGCATTTCCATGGGAGTTCCTATAGCAGCCTGGCCAATGCATTCAGATCAACCAAGGAATTCTCAGCTGGTAACAAAGGTCCTGAAAATTGGCCTAAATTTGAGACATGGGGCACGTCAGGATGAATTGGTTACATCAGAAATAGTTGAAAATGCTGTGAGAACTTTGATGGCTTCACCTGAGGGAGGTGAGATGAGGAAGAGAGCATCAGAATTAAGTGTTGCTGTCAAACAATCAGTCATGGATGGGGAAGGTAATGGTACAGAGATGGATTCTTTTATCACACGCATCACTCGATAACTTCTCATTTGTATTGAACAATTGGTTGCACACTACCATCTAGTTAACATAAGTGATGCAACCTATGACACTGTATCGATGCTCTATCACCATCGGAGTGGGTTCAGTATCCACCCTACCGGCACCCCTTTATGCACATCACGGCATGTATGTTGAGGATAAAAACCTTTCCTTTATGAGTTCTTTGTATTTTCTAATATAAAAGTGGATGTCCTCCCAGATAAATAAAATATTGGATACTGTTTGAGTATTCTTACAAGAACTTTTTGCTTGTGACCTGAATAACATAGTAGTATATTCTTTTAGGACTTTTATAGATTCTTGTCTTTAATTCTGTGACCTTGTATTTGATATTCTGCCAGACTTCTCATGTTGGTAGGAGTAGACAATCTTTTTAAGTGTACTTGACATTATTTTCTCAACATTTATAGAATACTCTTTTTTGCATCAAGACAAATAAGGAAGAGCTCTGGTATTCTATGAAGTTGTTCAACTAAAATATGATCACTTTGTAACTATACTAACTTTTAACCTTTCACATCACTTTTTCAAATCTTACGATGACAAATTAAATAGTTAAAATGATCCATGAAGCTGTCAAAAAATCAGAAGAGTTTGACACAAGGTAGCTCTGCTTGTATCTATTTTTATCTGAAGATACTTATTTCAGATTTATTAAGTGGTCAAATTAGTGGGTGACTGAGGAAGGTCTTCGACTCCTTGACCAACTAAGATTGCTAAGCATTTTTTAATCTTTTGTGTCTTACCCTCTAAAAACAAGCTAAATTACAGGAAAATACTACATAATGCAGTCTATTATGACTGCTCCTTGACTAAAGTTTGCTCCATTATGTAATACTCCTACTATATTGTCCAACGATAAAAGAATCTGAAGATAGCAGTGTTTATAAGAACCACAAAACTAATATTGATATTTCTTTGATTCTTGCACTTGAAATAAACATATATTTGATTTTTACAATTATGATAATGAGGATGTAAATTCGACTGAGATTACAATGACAACTATCTCAGTATCTCTAATACTTACATGGGTGTATACTTTTTTTTTCTTCAAATAATATTTTTATGGTCTGCCTTTGCTGATGTTTTTTCCTCCATTTTATATAAAACTCAACCAGTTGCTGTTGGTTTTACTGATAGACAACAAAGGATTTGATTGTGACTACTTTAAGTAATATATTTTGCAGCAATATGTCAAATAAGAGAAGTTAAAAAATTTCAATATCGTTTTAACAATTAAGCTTTCTAGCAGCTGGCCAGATAATTCTAGTTGTTGGATTCATGCATTAGACATAATCCTTATAAGATCATCTATGTTTTTCTCCTACATATAACTCAAGGCACTTCAGAAACGGCAGACACTCATCAAACTACAAAATTTCTAAGCATTTCCCAATGGCCGAGAACTACCCCATAAAAAGCGATGGAAAAAAGGGTGTTCACGATGCACAAGTGGCAGTGGTTATGGTGCCACTTTCAGCACAAGGCCATCTCAACCAGCTTCTCCACCTCTCGAGGCTCATCACCTCATATAATATCCCAGTCCATTATGTTGGAGCAACCACTCATATTCGCCAGGCTAAGTGTCGTGTCCATGGTTTCGATCCTGTCACAGCTAAAAACCTATATTTTCATGAATTCCCTACACCACCTTTTGAAAAATCCCCCTCCAAATCCTAATGCTTCAAATAAATTTCCTAACCAATTAATCCCTTCATTTTATGCAACAATCCATCTCCGTGAGCCAGTGTGCTCTCTTGTAAGCCAACTTTAGGCGCCAATCATCGGAGAGTGATTGTTATTTATGATTCTATGATGAGTTGGGTAGTAGAGGATGTGCCAGCAATTCCAAATGCTGAGTGCTACTGTTTTAATAGTATCTCAGCTTTCCATACGTTTTCATGCATCTGGGAATCCAGAGGAAAACCTTTACAAGCTGGAACTGAAATATTTGAGGGCATTTCATCAAACAAAAACTGTGCTACCCCAGAGTTATGGGAATTATGGAGGAAACAAGAAGCCCTAATGAGGAAAGTTAGCTCCGGAGAACTTTACAATTCATCTAGAGTAACAGAAGGTTTATACCTTGATTTAGTAGCCAAAGAAAATGATGGACTAAACCAATGGGCTCTTGGTCCATTCAATCCGTTGTTGTCTGAGCAGAACAAAAACTCAAATAAACACCATCAAACCCTGTATTGGCTTGACAAACAAGTAACAAAGTCGGTAATATATGTGTCTTTTGGAACAACTACTTCCTTGTCGAATGAAGATATCGAAGAACTCGCTGTTGGATTAGAGAAAAGTATGCAAAAGTTCATTTGGGTCCTCAGAGATGCTGACAAAGGAGATGTGTTTGCAGGTGAAGAAAGGAGAGCTCAATTGCCTGATGGTTATGAAGAGAGGCTAAAAGGAAGAGGAATTATTGTAAGAGATTGGGCGCCTCAGTTGGAAATTTTGGCACATCCTTCCACAGGTGGTTTTATGAGTCATTGCGGATGGAATTCGTGCATGGAAAGCATTTCTATGGGAGTTCCTATAGCAGCTTGGCCAATGCATTCAGATCAACCAAGGAATTCTCAGTTAGTAACTAAGTTCCTAAAAATCGGCCTAATTGTGAGGCATTGGGCATGTCGAGATGAATTGGTTACATCAGAAATAGTTGAAAATGCTGTAAGAACTTTGATGGCTTCACCTAAGGGAGATGAAATGAGGAAGAGAGCATCAGAATTAAGTAATGTTGTCAAACAATCAGTGGTGGATGGGGGTGTTAACCGTGAGGAGATGGATTCTTTTATCACTCACATTACTCGATAAGTTTCCCATCTAGATTAATTTCATCAATGGTCATCGAACTAAGCATTTATTGCATGAAAGTGTGGCTTTGATGAAGTCAGTTATGAAAAATTGGTAATTCAATCATATTTAGAGGACACTAATGTATTTTTCTTTATATTTTACTTTCTTCATTTTGTCTATGTTCCACCAAAACCATAGCTTATACTTCAACAACCATCTTTCTCTCTCTCTCTCTCTCTCTCTGTTTCTCTCTTTGTTGTAGGGTGGCGTCCGGTTGAGTGAGGACTAATATATGTGTAATATTAGTTATCCGTGAAACACATAATTTTACTTGTATTTTTCCTTTACTAAAATTTTAAAGAGTTTTTTAGCAGGATAACAAACTACAACAACATTGCCGACCACTAGTTAGGCCAATATCCCTGTGAATCAAATATGTGAGAAATGAGGCATTCCTCTGTTCTCCTTAACATTAACTTCATGGATCTAAAATATACGTATACTGTAATATCTAGTAACAGTTACTCCTAGTTTCATTTCTCTACGAGGTCCAACTTGATATATTCTATTGTGAATCAAGTCGACTTTGTACGGGCTTATGTGTTAGAAGTAGCGAATGAGGCTGATTTGGATGGGATAATTGGGCCGCGTAAAATATTAGAGAGTTTTATTTGGGATTCAGGCCCAATTATCAATTGGTTAAATAGGAATAGGGGTTAGACAGAAAGGTTATGCGTATTATGAAGAAACTGTCTTTTCCTCTCATCTTCTTTCTAGAGTCTTAACTTCTCATCCTCATTCTTATCTCTATCTTTAGTTACTTGTTATTTCAGTACTTCTCTTTGTAATTCAAGTGTTGTTATTATAATTTGGTTATCAATGGATATAAGGTTTATGTATCTGTATTGAGAATTCGGGTTTGTTTCATATTCGTTTTTCTTACTCACCAAAGAGCCCAAGTTCAAATCTTAGCACATTCTTTTGTCTTTTATTGATTTCTCGGTCTTCTATGCGACTAGCCAAGTAGTCATATTCATTCCTATTGACACGAATAGAAACGAAAGAGAAGGAAATGACATTTACAGAAGATGATTCAGGGTTGAATACTTCAATCCCATCAGCTAATCTAAGCAAGAACATGGAACTAAAGGAGGATCTTTATCCAGCAGTGTAAGTTCTACACTATGGTCCTTAATGTGCTCCATATCTATCAAATTTTCCTCGTATACCAAACACATCGAATACAGGATTGAACTGAATCAAACTAATAAATTAACAAGTAACTATGAATGTGGTTTAGAATTTAAGTCTAGAAGGCAGCCATAACATTTTGTACCTGAAAAGCAGCAGGGGAGGGTGCTTGAGCTCGAGTATTAGGAGTTATGGTTGTCCTGCAATCAATTTGGCAAACTGGGAATCAATCTTTTAACTCCCTAAACACCATCTTCTCCTAGACTTCATCCATTTTCACAATTCTATGTCCATTTACTGCATTCTTTATATCAAATCAGGAGCACAAGTACTCATTTTGGTGTTTTTTTTCTCTCAGTCATTTTGTCAAGCACCTTGAGTGCTTTGTAAAAAATCTTAGCATACAATCTCAACAATTCTTTGCATTCCAACAATTTTTTCAAATTTATCTTTTTGGATAAAAATTTAAACTTGATCCATTCAACTTAACATTCAATTTATTACTACATTTTTAAAATTGTGAGTTCAAAATTTAACATTCACTAAACATCACACATTTTTTCTTTGAAACTTTGCTATGATTTGTCAACACCAACTTTAAATATGTTTTATTAAAATTGTGAACTTGATAAGATTAAACTTTAGATATTTTTAACTAAGTTGTGGTATTAAATTTCCATTTTATTACATTATATATTACTCCCTCCGTCCCTATTTACTTGTCCATATTTCCTTTTTTAGTTGTCCCTATTTAGTTGTCCATTTTGACAAATCAAGAAAGGACAACAAATTTTTTCCTATTATACCCTTATTTACACTTCTTGAAAATTGTAAAAGTGTATGTTTTTTCCCTCCAATTTATTTCACTTAAATTCAAATAAGTGGTTATAATTTTGAAGTGAAAAGTTGTCATAAGGGTAAAATTATAACTTCACTGTGCTAATCATTGTTGCCTTAATCTGTGTGTCATTTCTAAAGTGGACAACTAAAAAGGGACGGAGGGAGTATATGCTATTAGACGGGATTAAGATTTGCAGTTTATGAATTTTAAATTTGTTATGAGCTCATAATTTATCTTAATTATTGCAATTAAGTATTTATATATATTTAATAATCTTTTAATATAAATATAAAATATAAATAAAAATTATTGAATTTGCCTGAATAGTGCCTTGTAGCAATTATATATACCCAAAAATAGTAAAAACAACTTCCAATTGAGGAAATAGATTCCACCAATTTTCTTGTATTAATAATTTATTATTTATATTTTTGAATTTTTTAAACTTTAAAATAATGTGTGTATTAAGTAAATTTTTTAGGCCATCGCTATATTGACACTTTGACTCAAAAGATATTAAAGGGGAATCGATTTTGAATCATAGATAACTAGCCTTCAAACCAATTGAGTCATCCTAAAGGGTTTTCTCGACATTATTAATCATTTAATTATTCATTAAATTTGTACAACTACTCATATGACTAGTATTGATTTTTTTAAAATGGAATAATTTCCACCTTTAATTTTGAGTCCTTCCCACTTGGACCCTCCATATGTTGATATCTCTTCTGAGGTTTGATATATCAAAAGAGATCTTTTTTGAAATTCGATTAATTTGGATTTGTGGCGTCATAAAATTTCACTTTTAAGATAAAATGTTATTTCTCAAAGGTGATTTCACATTAAGGGTTTGAATTCAAGACATTTAATTAAAGATGAATGAGTACCAATTAACCACGCGAGCGCTAATCCTTGTTGGTTCAAATTATACTCTCTTCATTTTAATTATTTGTTCGGTTTTGACTTGACGCGAGGTAAAGAAATTTCTTGAATCTTCTGATTTTAAATTAAAGATGCGTAGAATGTATCACAATGTTTTTTAATCTTATATAAGTCGTGTATAAAGTTAAATTAACGAGTATTCAGAAAAAAAGAAGAGAAATTAATTTTTAAACAAACTAAAAAGAAAAGTAGAACAAATAAATTGAAACTCCGAAAGTATTGTGAATACAGAATACCATTGAATAATGTTCAAACATTTAATTTTGATCACCATGCATGGGCATACCTTCTAGAAAATTAGCATTATATCCAAAAATAGCAAATCACTTCCAATTCAGGAAATAGGTTCCCATAACTATTGGACTTTAATTTCTTGAATATAAATAATTTTATCTTTCGATGATTGGTGTTATTGAATACTCCTATAATTGGTGTTATTGAATACTCTTATAATTTAGTTTTTTTTTTCGATGTTCGATACTCACATTGAAGCCTGACTAAATTTAAATTGACGTCGAGAAAATGCTCCCTATCAAAGGCAGTCGATTTCGTACCCAAAAAAACTCGAATCTGAGACCTCTGATTAAAAATAAAGAAGTACTTATTACTTTATCAGAGCGACACAAGTACCCTTGTTGGTATAATTAGTTATTATTCATTAAATTTATCCAACACTTCATATATGGCCATATATAGCTAGTTTAATTAATTTCTTGGTCCATCGCTTTATTACTTTGAACTTACATATTTTTATTTTTTTTAAAATAAAATAATAGTTGAAGTGGAATAATTTCCACGTGGACCCAATAAAGTATTTAGTATAATATAGGAAAAAATAAATCAATTAATTGCCAACTTCAATTTGAAAGTCGAATCCAAGACAGCCGATGTTATCAATTAGAATTTTTTATTTGATTGATGTACTTTGGGACTTGTAAATTTGACACATGTACATTTGACTTATTGTCAATTACATTACACATGCGTGGTTTAAAATATTTGCAACTTATTGGCACAAATATAAAGTTCCTATAAAAAAAAAAAAAAACACTATTAGAATATGATCTTTCACCAAACAAAAAAAAAGTTACCTTTTCTTCTTTTTCATCATCATCGTGTTTTTAATGAGTTTAAAATTGAACAAACAAAAGGAATTCAATATTTTTATAGACTTTAACGATTTTGGATATGATGATATTAATTCAATTATTGTTAATTAAATATGTTTGCGAAGGAAAGTTTCAATTGAAAGTACTACTCATCAACTTATTCATACAAATTAAGTCGTTAAGATAATCTTGAGATTAAGTAAGATTGGATTAGGAATTAATTAATCTTGAGAAGTCATACTATTAATTTGAAGCATAAAAGCATGCATGCACTTTTTATCTTCTCTTTAAAATTATGTAAAGTTTTAAATGAGATATTCACAAAATACTCTTTTCTAATATATGTGTACTATATATCCTCTCATATGCAATTGTTTCCATCAATTTATCTTTTCTAATATATGTGTACTTTATATCCTCTTATATGCAATTGTTTCCATCAATTTATCCAAAAGTACTTAGATATTTATACCTTTTTTTGTTGAACGGTTATAAGAATAAAACACCAAGAAGCTCTTTTAACAATCACATAAAAAGCATCAATCAATAGTCATATTACTACTATTAACAACATACTCAATGTAATTTCACGACATCATAAAAATAAAGTTATTCTCTCTGTCAAATATTGTTACTACTACAACAACATATCCAATATACATAAGTGATATTGTCTGGGGATGACGGCTGGCTATATACGCTGACATGATCTTTACTTTTGTGAAGTAAGAAAATTGTTTTAGAAGTAGGAGTGCAAAAATTAAATATGACATCAACATTCAACCCTCTCTAGGTCATATTTTTTATATATATAATACACAAACAATACTAATAAATTATAGTATATAGTATTGCATATTCAATATGGCAACCAAAAATGAAGTTGTTGTTGTTATTGTGCCATTTCCAGCACAGGGTCATCTCAATCAACTTCTTCATTTTTCATCTCTTATTTCATCTTACAAAAATATTCAAGTCCATTATGTTAGTACAAAATTCATACTAGACAAGCCAAATTAGAGCTCATGGTTTATTAAACCCTAGTTCTTCTTCCAATAATAATATTATTCATTTTCATGAATTTTAACACCTTCATTTCCATCACCACCCCAAACCCTAATTCAAATATAAAATTTCCTTCACATCTTCAACCTTCATTCGAATCATCGTATCATCTACGATGCCCTGTGGCTTCACTTTCTACGATCTTTATCATCGATTGCACGTCGAGTTGTTGTTGTTCATGATTCTTTAATGGCTTATGTTGTTCAAGATTTCACTTCATTACCAAATGTTGAGTCTTATAACTTTCATAGTGTTTCTGCTTTTACTATCTTTTTGTTCTTATGGGAATCTATGGGAAAACCTTTCCCTATTGAGGCTGAATTACTAGACAATCTACCATCTCTTGAAGGTTAGTTTTCTTTATTATTAATATTTTTGTCAAACACCTAAATGGATCTTATTTGTAAGTTATGTATACTATATGGTGTAAAAAAATACTCACACAATCAGATCACATCGATTATAATTAGGGAATTGCATATTGTTGTATTGTCATGTGTTGTAATCAACATGTGTCGATTTCATCTAAAAACTTTAACTATTAGATGAAGAAGTTGAACAATTAGATTAGAAGTCCTAAGTTCGAGTTTTCGTCATTCATTATGCTTATATAATCCCACGAAAAAAAGAATTAGGCTTCCAAGTGAATAAAAGTGTGTTCTCTCTCCCTACATCTACTTAAATTAAAGACAAGATGGTCCCACAATTCCATACATGTATTGATTTAATAGCGTGCTCTCTCTAACAACTTAAACTTTTAGATGAAATACGCACACACTTCATGAACATATGGTATCAGAGAAGGGGTCCTGAAATCGAACCTCACCGCCAATATAAAAAAAATCCACGTACTTGACCCATGGAAAAAAAAAAAGCACGCACATGAGGGTTGTACGTGTTGAGAATATAATTAAATAATAAATATCACGTGCTAGCTCTCTCTAAGATCTTAAACTTTTAGATGAGATGATTACACACTTCAACATGTAAACTAGAATGATGATATGATATTTATTTTGTTACATATATACCATCTCTTATATTTATTTTTCTTGTAATGTTGAAGGTTGTTTCACATCAGAGTTCATGGATTTCATGGCTTCTCAAAGGAAATACTCAAAATCTGATTCTGGAAATATTTACAACACAAGTAGAGTTATAGAAGGAAAATTCATGAATTTACTTGAAAAAGAACCAATCAAAAGAAACAAAACACAATGGGCTATAGGTTTCAATCCAATGAAGATTATTACCAACAACTATTTATCAATCGATCATCATCATCATCATCATCGTCACAAATGTTTGTTATGGCTCGATAAACAATCTCCGAAATCCGCCATATTTATTTCATTTGGTACAACAACTTCACTAAACGATGAGCAAATCGAAGAGCTTTGTATAGGTTTAGAAAAAAGTGGTATAAAGTTTATTTGGGCATTAAGAGATGCTGATAAAGGTGATATTTTTTCTGGTGAAATGAGAAAAATTGAACTGCCAAAAGGGTATGAAGAAAGAATTAAAAATAAGGGTATTATAGTAGAGATTGGGCACCACAATTGGAGATATTAGGACATTTATCAATCGGTGCATTTATGAGTCACTGTGGATGGAATTCGTGCGTGGAAAGTTTATCAATGGGAGTACCTATTATTGCATGGCCCATGCATTCTGATCAACCAAGAAATAGTATTTTAATAACAAAGTTTTTGAAAGTTGGTATAAATATTTTCAATAATTGGGAACGTAGTAGAAATGAAGTGGTGAAATCAAATATTATTGAACATGTAATTGTGACAATAATGTTGAATAATATTGAAGGAAATGAAATTCGTCGGAGAGCGGCGGAGTTAGGGTGGCTATTCGGAGATCGGTGGTGGAAGCAGTGTAACGAGGAAGGAATTGGATTCTTTCATTGCTCATATCACTAGATAATAAACACGATTGTTCATCGTCGTCTATTAAATGGTGCATATTCAACTATTCCTCCGTTCCTATTTATATGTTATTTTTACTAAAAAATAGATGTCTCTTAATACTTATCATTTCACATAATCAATACATAAATAAGTATTCTTCCTATTTTACCCTTGAGAGTTATTAGCCTTGAAAGTATGAATTTAACCAACATAGGAAAACTAAATGATTAATTCATGTTCATTTATCAATTTATTAATCAAAATAAATTAATTTATATTTATTTATTGAAAATTTGACTTTAAAATAACATAAAAAGTATAATGATAAATTTACATAAATTTTTTATGAGAAATCTAAAAGAAAACATACAAATATATAGATTCGACATCTTAAAATCAAGTTAATGCTGGCATGAATTTATGATATAGATTCTCTATTTTTTTTATATACTGACATAGTTTGGACTTTTCCCATTTCTTTTTTTTTTTTTTAATTTTGAAAGTAATTAAATATACTATCAGAGTGTATTGCGGGAGGGATGTCGGCATACTAAAATTTGTCCATGTTTTTAAAGGTTTATTCGAACCGAAATTAGGATTTTAAATTTATAAATTTTTATTTTTAAAAAAATATTGAATGGTTCGCTAGTTTCTTTTTCGGTCTCGTATGAGGAGTAAGAGAGGAGCCCGATCCTGGTGCCCCCTCCCCCGCGACTGTCTGAATTTCACGAGTGAATTGAAAGTAGCATTATTCTATAATAATAATAATAATAATTAATGCATATTTAAAAAATTATCAAATATAAATTAAAATTATTAAACTAAAAGATAACACACTATAAAGGGAGGTGAGTTGTTGAGTGGGGTGATTTTTAATTAACGAGGAACACTTATTTTTGAGATATTCTCTCATCCAATTGATTGACTAGAATTAATATTTTTTTTCACTTAGTTTAAGATAGAGTACTCGTGGTATTAAAGGGGAAAAATAATCGTCCTCCTTGATGTGACACGCTTTGATTTGACATGATGTTTAATTTTTTTTAAAAAAAATTGTGGTTTAAAACAATTCTTAAAATATTGATGTGATCGTAAATTTATGTTAAAGGAAATGAAAATTTTAAAGTTAAATTGTTTCTAAGTCTATGCAAAAGGGTGAGTAAGTTGTGATGTCTTAGGAGACTATTTCTCCTCAATCTGTGTTGCCTAGTTCTTATAGGACTCTGTGTTTAGTCTACCTATATATTCATATTGCTGTACATATTTTATGAATTAATCTCTTACATGGTATTAGAGCCTTTTGTAGTTTAACGACATTCTTTCTTTCGTTCCAAAAATAAAAATTCTTTGAATATCAGAAACGACTATTCGAATGGGAGATAATATTGAGAACTCTTCTACCCTGGCAGCTTCAGTTGTTAACGAATGCCACGGGAAACTACTATCCTACACTAATCTCGCTCACCAGTTGCCAGTAAAGCTTACGTCAACAAATTTTTTGCTTTGGAAGACACATTCTTCCAATGATTTGCAGTTGTGGTCTTACCATTATATTGATGGTAGCGAACCAGCACCACCACGTGTTTGGATGGTGATAAACCAAATCCTGCATATAAGGTTTGGGTACGTCAAATCAACTCGTCTTGAGTTGGATAGTCGCTTCAGTTTCAGAAAGTATTCTCCCTCAATTGGTCGGAGCAGAAACAGCTCGTGCAGCTTGGGCAAACTTGTTGCAGCCTATGCTGGTGGATCTAAACCATTGATTCGTGAACTTAAGGCACATTGCACACTTGCGCCGTGATAATGCAACTATTGAAAGTTACGTGCAAGGGGCAAAAGTTATTGCTGATAAGTTTGGCTGCCTTGCAGCAACCCAGTCACTAATGATGATTTAGTCGAGTTTGTTCTTGCCGGATTAGGTTCTGCTTATCGCCCCTCACAAGGTCGCTTGAATCACGTCACGAAGACTCACCTTTGATGCCTTTATGGTTTATTGTTGAATGACGAAAAACAATTAAAAACGTGAAGATGCAGTACTGTTATTGCCCCAACAGCACAGTACACCACAGTTCATTCTCTACACAATCGTGACGCGGCAGGGGGGTACTAATAGGGGTCGTGGTCGCTCTAAACTAGCCATGGAAGTTTACAACAATCTCAATCAGCATTATGCCACTATGAACTCATTCGAAAATTTTCAGGAATCCACTTTCCACATGTTATTCTGGAATTGTCTACCATAATTGCGAAGGAAAGGGTCATATTGCACGGTTTGTCGTACCTAGGACTATGATGGAATCGGGTTTGGTCGTCCTTCTTCAAATCTAGCGTATCTTCAAACAACCAAAATTGGTTGATGGAAGTGGCACACACAATCATCTGACAGATCTTAACAACCTGCTATTCACTCAGATAATCATGGTCCTGAAGAAGTTACTCTAGGTAATGGTTAAATTGCTCTCGCATATTGGTAAAGGATCTTATATATTTCTCGTACGTATTTGATAGCCTTCTTATGTTTCCCACTGCTACCCAAATTTATTGTCTATTAGTTTTTACTAATTCTAACCAAGTTTAATTGAATTTTTTCCTCACTATTTTTTATTAAGGATTTGGCAACGAAGGCAGCTCTTCACAAAGGGGAGGGAGAGGAGGTCTATACTCCCTTCCGATATGGACATCATTTCTTCACCATCTTCATATGCTGCTTCACTTGGTGTTTGCATGCGCGCTTGGCTCATGCGTCTTATCCTATAGTTCGTCGGGCTTTGCCTTCTAGTAAAATTATTTCGTCTAGTTGTGGGTCTTCTAGTTTTTGTGTCCAATTTGTGCTGTTAGCAAGAGTCATAAAATTCCTTTTGTTGATTCTAGTTTTCAGGCCACAGGCCCTTAGATTTGATTTGTTCGGATGTTTGGGTCCAGCACCTGTTTATTTCGAATGATGGATACAAATATTATGTTTTTCTTTGATCATTATAGCAAATACACATGGATCTATTTTCTTAAGTTCAAGTCTGAAGTTCTTTCCGTTTTTATTCAATTTCGAAAAATTGTGGAAAAATACTTTGGTCGTCCGATTAAGAGCTTTCAAGCAGATTAGGGAGGTGAGTTTCAAGCATTAACTTCTTATTTAAGAGACAATTTCAAGCATATTTGAAGTTTATTATATGCACATTTTTAGTGAATTTCTTAACAAATATAACAGAGTTCAGACCAAACTTACTAGGTTTTGCCGAACTCATACCTTCCATGTTATCTCGCCCTGCGGCAAGAACATGGGGGAAAAGTTGGTAAAATTCAATATTGACTCTTCAGTCTCTTGTAGCACAAATCAAACTGAAATTAAGAAACTGCAGTCTAAATATATAGTATGATATATTTTGAATTGTGAACACACAACACCTTTTTTTTCTACATAAATCCATAGCACAGAGAATTAAGAATATAACTTTTTGTAACCACTTGTCAGTGTGTAACAACGACGACAACAACAACAGCACGTACCAAGTGTATTAAGAAAAAAACAAAGAAAACGACTGCATACAGGCTACAGCTCTACATGTTTTCCATACATTTATTAAATTTTTTAGCAGCCACAAGCAAGTATGAGTTTTCATTGGATTCATGCATTATAGAGCATCTATGTTTTCATTGGAAGCTGCAGATACTCATAAAACTGCAAAAAAATTCTAAACATTTTCCCAATGGCTGAGAACAACACAACAAAAAGGAATGGCCAAATAAGTGTTCAAGATGCACAAGTGTACTATGTTGGAGCACCTCTCGAGACTAATCACCTCATATAATATCCCAGTGTACTATGTTGGAGCAACCACTCATATTCGCCAGGTCAAGTTATGTGTCCATGGTTTCGACCCTGTTACTACTAAAAACCTACATTTTCATGAATTTCCTACACCACCTTTTGAAACCCCCCTCCAAATCCAAATGCTTCTCATAAATTTCCTAACCATATGATCCCTTTACTTTATGCAACAATCCATTTCCGTGAGCCAGTGTGTCTCTTGTAAACCAACTCTTAGGCGCCAATCATCGGAGAGTGATTGTTATTTATGATTCTCTGATGATTGGGTGTTGGAGGATATACCAGCAATTCCAAATGCCGAGTGCTACCGTTTTAATGGTTTCTCAGCTTTCTATATGTTTTCATCCTATTGGGAAACCAAAGGAAAACCTTTCCAACCCGAAACTGAGATATTTGAGGACATTATATCAAGCGAAAACTGTGCTACCCCAGAGTTATGGAATTGTGGAATAAACAAGGAGCCCTTGAAGGGAAAATTTGCCTGGAGAACTTTACAATACATCCAGAGTAATAGAAGGTTCATACCTTGATTTAGTAGCCAAAGAAACTAATGGCTTAAACCTATGGGCTGTTGGTCCATTCAATCCGTTGTTGTCTGAGCAGAACAAAGACTCAAACAAAACAACATCAAACCTTGTATTGGCTTGATAAACAGGAAACAAATTCGGTAATCTATGTGTCTTTTGGATCAACTACTACCTTGTCTAATAAAGAAATCGAAGAGCTCGCCATCGGGTTAGAGAAAAGCATGCAAAAGTTCATTTGGGTTCTCAGAGATGCTGACAAAGGAGATGTTTTTACAGGTGAAGAAAGGAGAGCTCAGCTGCCAGAAGGATATGAAGAAAGAATAAAAGGAAGAGTATTTATTGAAAGAGATTGGGCACCTCAGTTGGAAATTTTGGCACATCCTTCCACAGGTGGTTTTATGAGTCATTGCGGATGGAATTCGTGCATGGAAAGCATTTCCATGGGAGTTCCTATAGCAGCCTGGCCAATGCATTCAGATCAACCAAGGAATTCGCAGCTGGTAACAAAGGTCCTGAAAACTGGCCTAACTGTGAGGCATTGGGAACATTGGGATGAATTGGTTGCATCAGAAATAGTTGAAAATGCTGTGAGAACTTTGATGGCTTCACCTGAGGGAGATGAGATGAGGAAGAGAGCATCAGAATTAAGCATTGCTGTCAAACAATCAGTCATGGATGGGGAAGGTTACGGTGCAGAGATGAATTCTTTTATCGCACACATTACTCGAGAACTTTCTCATCTGAATTGACCAATTGATAGCTTAAGTGGTTCAACCTATGAGACTTTATCAATGTTCTATCACCATCTGAGTGGGTTCAGTGTCCACCCTACTGGCCCCCTTTTATGCACATCACTGGCATGTATGTTTAAGTATAAAAAGCTTTTCTTTATGAGTTCCTTATATTTTCTAGTATAACTGTAAAGGTCCTCCTTTACTAGCAACTAGTTCTTTTGGCCAGTGATATAAAATATTAGAAGCTGTTTGTGTAATCTTTCAAGAACATTTTGCTTGTGACTACTGAGTGATATACTATGTCTTTAATTTTGTGACCTTGTATTTTCCATTCTGCCAGACTTCTCATGTTGGTAGGAGTATCAAATCTTGTTAAGTGTACTTTACATTATTTTCTCAACATTAATACTACTCATATTTTGCATCTAGACAAATAAGGAAGAGCTACGGTAAGCTTTCTTGAGAGATTAGATTCGAAATTGCAATTTGCTCTGTTGCAAAAGGAGTTGTAAAAGAGGGAAAATCAGAAGAGTATGATATAAGGTAGCACTGCTGGTATCTACTTTGATTCGAAGATGTTTATTTCAGATTTAGTGGTAACTGTGGAACATCTTTAATTCCTTAACCAAGTAAGATAGCTAACTATTTTTGAATCTTTTGGTTTCTTAGATGCTAAAATACATGAAATGTAAAACCATAGAGGTGAAACATATGGAATGGTAAATAAGTAACAATGATCGTGTTAGTTTTTTGGTATAAAAAGAAAATATAACTATATAGCAGAATCATGACACATTGCAGCAGCAATGAAGGTGTATGAATTTTGTTTGACATGGTAGTGTTACTTGAAATTATACGTATTTGCTTTTTACAATGATGATGATGAGGATGTAAATTCGACTGAGATCACAATGACAACCGTCTCTTATACTTTTCGTTTCTTCAAATAATATTTTTATGGAGGGTTTGCTTAGCAGCCTTTGCTGATGTTTTTTTCCTCCATCATTTTATATAAAACTCAACTGGTTGCTGTTGGTTTTATTGAGAGAAAACAAAGGAACTGATTGTGACTACTTCAAGAAATATATTATGCAGCAATATGTCAAATAAGAGAAGTTAAACTTTTTCGATATCTTTTTAGCTACAGTACATGTTGTGCATGAGACATAAACAACAAAGCTTTTTAACAGCCGGCCTGGCCTGCTAATACTAGTTGTTGGATTCATGCATTAATCATAATCCTTATAAGATCATCCATGTTTTTCACCTACATATAACTCAAGGCACTCCAGAAACTGCAGATACTCGTCAAATAGCAAAATTTCTAAAACATTTCTCAATGGCTGAGAACTACCCCATGAAAAGCGATGGCAAAAAGGGTGTTCAAGATTCACAAGTGGCTGTGGTTATGGTGCCACTTCCAGCACAAGGCCATCTCAACCAGCTACTCCATCTCTCTAGACTTATCTCCTTGTATAATATCCCAGTACACTATGTTGGAGCAACCACTCATATTCGCCAGGCTAAGTTTCCTGTCCATGGTTTCGACCCTCTCGCAGATAAAAAACTACATTTTCATGAATTCCCTACACTGCTTTTTGAAAATCCTCCTCCAAATCCAAATGCTTCCCATAAATTTCCTAACCAATTAATCCCTTCATTTTATGCAACTACCAATACTCTTAGACGCGAATCATCGGAGAGTGATTGTTATTTTTGATTCTAGGATGACTTGGGTAGTAGAGGATGTGCCAGCAATCCCAAATGCTGAGTGCTACTGTTTTAATAGTATCTCAGCTTTCATGTGTATTCATTGTTCTGGGAAATGAAAGGAAAGCCTTTCCAAGCTGGAACTCAACTATACGAGGACATCCCCTCACTTGAAAGCTGCTGTACTAAAGAGATATGGGAATTGTGGAGGAAACAAGAATCCCTCATGGGGAAAGTTAGCTCCGGAGAACTTTATTACTCATCTTGAACCAATTGAAGATTCGGGAATTTTATTTATCTTCATAAAATAAAAGTACATCATAAGAAATATGAAAAATCGACAACTTTGCAAGAAAATAAAAGTACTTTTTTTTTTTCTGAATATAAAAACAACATAAGGAAAAACATAACAATAAAAAAACACAAATAAAATAACATAATTATTTTCCCCAATCAAATGATCAAACATTAATTTTGATCTCCAAAGAAGTCTTCAACTTCCAAATGAATAATATCATCAAGGTCACCAAAATTATCATCTTTTAAAGCCAAATTTGCTTCAATATTGTCATCATATTTTTGTGAAGGCCCTGCCTCGGCATCATTTTTATAAGTCAAGTGTGACTCCACCCGAGCATTAGAAGAAGATGCACCATTTTTATTTCCTTTTATTTTCAAGGAATCTTGATAAAGCCTAACAAAATGCTCAGCTGCTCGGCATTCATTCTTCCAATGCCCTTTCATGCCACAACGATGACAATTGCCTCTTGAAGGATTGCTTTGAGAACCCATATTGTTCTCCCTTTTGTGGCGACCACCACCACGACGATTATTATATCGTCCTCTGTCATTGCCACGTCCACACACATTATTTTGGCCTTGATTTTTATTTTGTCTTCTTTCAGACTGGCCATGTGCTTCAACCTCATTTGCTTCCGGTAACGGAGCAGTTCCCGTGGGACAGGCCTCATGATTTTTCAATAAAAGAGTATTATGTTGCTCAGCCACAAGAAGGCATGAGATCAACTCAAAATACTTTTTGAATCCCCTTTCACGGTATTGCTGCTGTAATACCAAATTTGAGGCATGAAAAGTTGTGAGTCTTTTCCAACATGTCCTCATCTTTTATATCTTCCCCACATAATTTTAATTGGGAAGTAATTTTATATACAGTAGAATTATATTCACATATAGTTTTAAAATCTTGTAACCGCAAGTGAATCCATTCATAACGACCCATTGGCAATACCGTTGTCTTAAGGTGGTCATACCTTTCCTTCAAACCAGTCCACAATTCAAGTGGATCTTTCACCATAAGGTATTCAACCTTCAATCCTTCATTCAGATGATGACGAAGGAAAATCATTGCCTTTGCTTTGTCCTGACTCGACGTTGTATTACCGTTGGTAATAGTGGCACCAAGACCTTTAGCGTCAAGGTGAATTTCAACGTTGAGTACCCATGACAAGTAATTATTTCCAGAAATGTCAAGTGCCACGAACTCAAGCTTTGATAAGTTCGACATGATAAAACTATCATAGAAAATAATTAAATTAGACTAAAATAAATAGTGAGTACACAAGTAATTAACAAAACTTTTTTTTTTTCAATGATAATAACATGACACATGTTATTGTATAAAGTAACATCAATTAGTAACTTAATGTGTTAGTATCAAACTTCCGAGCAATTTAAATGAAAATTCTGCCTAACATATAACTTAAATAATTTCTAGAAAAATTGCTAGACAAAATTAAAATTTAACTAATTTAAAATAGCATAATTCACTTGATGATTAGGCGAGAACATAAACTTTTTGGACTTATATATTTCCATTGTTTAACTACCAAAAATATACACACACTGTTTAACACCTAATCATTTCATAATATGTAGTATATTATATTAGAGTGATTAATAATGAGAATTAAGTATATGAATACATACCAGAAGCTTAACTTGGAAAAATCGAAATGATATTAGAGTTTCGTGCTGATAACGTTTTGTAAAACTTAAGGACAAAAGAACAATATAAAGAGGAAGAGAAGAAGACTATAAGACAAGAGGAACAATATAAACTAACATTCTTTCTTTCAAGTCTATCCAACATTATTCTCAACACCACTATTTATAGGATTACATTGAGGAATACCAAAAGGTGTCATAAACATTACATTAAACCTTGAGAATTACTACCCATTAAGGAGGAAATAAATCTAGGAGTTATGGTCATCCAATTAACCATATTATCAACAACATTACTACCAATAAAGGATGAAATTAACCTAGGAGTTATGATCATCCATTTGACCACATTATCAACAACATTACTACTCATAAAGGAGGGAAATTAACCAAGGAGTTATGGTCATCCATTTAACCACCAAAATGATTTACAACAATAACTTTCTTTTTTGAAGATACAAACGTTATCTTCAGTTGAAATGTAGTTGAAAATATATTATATAATTTAATGTTTATTTATAGGTGCATTAGAGCATTAAGATGAGGTAATTATGTATGACTATAGCCGGTTTGGTCGATCTTTTAAAATCAGCTTATTTAAAAAAAATAAAAATTATTCGGTGTATTTTTAAAAAATACTTTTTGGAAGTATCAGTCTATTTGAATAATCAATTTGAAAAATATTTTTACTAAAATTAGAACAATTAGTATTTGACCAAAATTCTAAAAGTGTTTCGAAGGTTAAAACTACTTCGCTTCACGGAAAAACAACTTCTACTTTAGATGAAAACACATATATTTTTCCTAGAAGCTTTGATCAAACACTTCAATTCTCTAAAATATGCAGCATTAGCAACAACTACATATCAAATTTTATCTCATAAGTGGACTCTAAAGAAGGTGGTCTGTTTGCAGTTTTATACCTACGAGGTGAAGAAAGAGATATTGTTATCGATATACCTCGACTCAAGTAAAGTATATAAAAATCAAGTATCCTGAGAACTTCTTATTTCTAATAAACCCTCGGCTCAACTCTTTAAAATAATCACATCTTTTATTTTAAGAAAATTCCCGACTTAACTTTCTAAAATAATCATTTTTTTTTAAAAAAAAAAACTTCTTATTTCATTGAAACATGACCAGACAGACTATAAATTAGTATTACCTGATTGGTGAGGATATCTAGAATTTTCTTTTGTGATAACATCAAATAATGGAGAAACTATAGCAACTGCTTAATATTTTAAAAAACTGAAAAGAAAGTCTATAATGTCTGCTCCCATAACAAACATATATTAGTATTTTGTCCTATGATAGAAGATTCTAATAATAAAATAATGGTATTACTTTGATGCACAGGCTGGGAACTTGGATTACAAATAACATATTTGCATTTTTTTACAATGAGGATGATGATGTTTTTCTTTGGTAGCTAACAACATATTTGTAAATAACATACCATTATGGTTCTTATATGTACATATTCAGTGAATTTCTCGATAAATATACAAAGTTTAGACTAAATTTACTGAGTTTTGCTGAACATTGCGGCAAGAACATGGGAAAGAGTATGTAATCAACTCAATATTGACTCTCTCCAGTCTCCTTTAGCACAAAACTCAAAAGAAAAACTAAGAAGCTGCAGTCCAAACATATAGTATGTTAATATCTGAATTGTGAACATACAACAGTATGTTTTCTACATAAATTCATAGTATAGAGAATTAAGGGTATAACTTTTTTCGTAACCACTTGTCGGTAGTTCTACAACAACAATAACATACCCAGTGTAATCCCACTTGTCGGTGGTTTTATTACGAAAAAACAAAGAGATTTGATTGTGATTGCATAGAGATGCCTGTTCATTTTGTTGAGAAGGTATCCTATTAATGATTTAAAGGTTTTTAGCAGCCCACCAGCAAGTACAAGTTGTCATTGGACTCATGCATTATAAAAGAATATATGTTTTCACCTAGACTACATGTAACTCAAGACACTTCAGAAGCTCAGATACTCATAAAACTGCAAAATTTCAAAACATTTCCCAATGGCCGAGAACTACCCCATAAAAAGCGATGGCAAAAAGGGTGTTCGGGATGCACAAGTGGCAGTGGTTATGGTGCCACTTTCAGCACAAGGCCATCTCAACCAGCTTCTCCACCTCTCGAGGCTCATCACCTCGTATAATATCCCAGTCCATTATGTTGGAGCAACCACTCATATTCGCCAGGCTAAGTTTCGTGTCCATGGTTTCGATCCTGTCACAGCTAAAAACCTATATTTTCATGAATTCCCTACACCATTTGAAAATCCTCCCCCAAATCCTAATGCTTCAAATAAATTTCCTAACCAATTAATCCCTTCATTTTATGCAACAATCCATCTCCGTGAGCCAGTGTGCTCTCTTGTACGCCAACTACTAGGCGCCAATCATCGGAGAGTGATTGTTATTTATGATTCTATGATGACTTGGGTGGTAGAGGATGTACCAGCAATTCCAAATGCTGAGTGCTACCGATTTAATAGTATCTCAGCTTTCCATACGTTTTCATGCATCTGGGAATCCAGAGGAAAACCTTTACAAGCTGGAACTGAAATATTTGAGGACATTTCATCAAACAAAAACTGTGCTACACCAGAGTTATGGGAATTATGGAGTAAACAAAAATCCCTTGAAGGGAAAATTAGCTCTGGAGAACTTTTCAATTCATCCAGAGTAATAGAAGGTTTATACCTTGATTTAGTAGCTAAAGAAATTAATGGCTTAAACCTATGGGCTTTTGGTCCATTCAATCCGTTGTTGCTGACTGAGCAGAACAACGATTCAAATAAACATCACAAAACCTTGGATTGGCTTAACAAACAAGAACCTGACTCGGTGATATATGTGTCTTTTGGAACATCTACTTCTCTGTCGAATCAAGAAATTGAACAACTCGCCATTGGGTTAGAGAAAAGCCAGCAAAAGTTCATTTGGGTTCTCAGAGATGCTGACAAAGGAGATGTTTTTGCAGGTGAAGAAAGGAGAGCTCGGCTGCCGGAAGGTTATGAAGAAAGAATAAAAGGAAGAGGAATTATTGTAAGAGATTGGGCACCTCAGTTGGAAATTTTGGCACATCCTTTCACAGGTGGTTTTATGAGTCATTGCGGATGGAATTCGTGCATGGAAAGCATTTCCATGGAAGTTCCAATAGCAGCCTGGCCAATGCATTCAGATCAACCAAGGAATTCTCAGCTGGTAACAAAGTTCCTGAAAATTGGCCTAAATTTGAGACATGGGGCACGTCAGGATGAATTGGTTACATCAGAAATAGTTGAAAATGCTGTGAGAACTTTGATGGCTTCACCTGAGGGAGGTGAGATGAGGAAGAGAGCATCAGAATTAAGTGTTGCTGTCAAACAATCAGTCATGGATGGGGAAGGTAATGGTACAGAGATGGATTCTTTTATCACACACATCACTCGATAACTTCTCATTTGTATTGAACAATTGGTTGCACACTACCATCTAGTTAACATAAGTGATGCAACCTATGACACTGTATCGATGCTCTATCACCATCGCAGTGGGTTCAGTGTCCACCCTACCGGCACCCCTTTATGCACATCACGGCATGTATGTTGAGGATAAAAACCTTTCCTTTATGAGTTCTTTGTATTTTCTAATATAAAAGTGGATGTCCTCCCAGATAAATAAAATATTGGATGCTGTTTGAGTATTCTTACAAGAACTTTTTGCTTGTGACCTGAATAACATAGTAGTATATTCTTTTAGGACTTCTATAGATTCTTGTCTTTAATTCTGTGACCTTGTATTTGATATTCTGCCAGACTTCTCATGTTGGTAGGAGTAGACAATCTTTTTAAGTGTACTTGACAATATTTTCTCAACATTTATAGAATACTCTTTTTTGCATCAAGACAAATAAGGAAGAGCTCTGGTATTCTATGAAGTTGTTCAACTAAAATATGAATCACTTTGTAACTATACTAACTTTTAACCTTTCACAACACTTTTTCAAATCTTACGATGACAAATTAAATAGTTAAAATGATCCATGAAGCTGTCAAAAAATCAGAAGAGTTTGACACAAGGTAGCTCTGCTTGTATCTATTTTTATCTGAAGATGCTTATTTCAGATTTATTAAGTGGTCAAATTAGTGGGTGACTGAGGAAGGTCTTCGACTCCTTGACCAACTAAGATTGCTAAGCATTTTTTTAATCTTTTGTGTCTTACCCTCTAAAAACAAGCTAAATTACAGAAAAATACTACATAATGCAGTCTATTATGACTGCTCCTTGACTAAAGTTTGGTCCATTATGTAATACTCCTACTATATTGTCCTACGATAAAAGAATCTGAAGATAGCGGTGTTTATAAGAACCACAAAACTAATATTGATATTTCTTTGATTCTTGCACTTGAAATGAACATATATTTGATTTTTACAATTTTGACGATGAGGATGTAAATTCGACTGAGATTACATTGACAACTATCTCAGTATCTCTAATACTTACATGGGTGTATACTTTTTTTTTCTTCAAATAATATTTTTATGGTCTGCCTTTGCTGATGTTTTTTCCTCCATTTTATATAAAACTCAACCAGTTGCTGTTGGTTTTACTGATAGACAACAAAAGATTTGATTGTGACTACTTTAAGTAATATATTTTGCAGCAATATGTCAAATAAGAGAAGTTAAAAAATTTCAATATCTTTTTAACAATTAAGCTTTCCAGCAGCCGGCCATACAATTCTAGTTGCTGGATTCATGCATTAGACGTAATCCTTATAAAATCATCTATGTTTTTCTCCTACATATAACTCAAGGCACTTCAGAAACGGCAGACACTCATCAAACGACAAAATTTCTAAGCATTTCCCAATGGCCGAGAACTACCCCATAAAAGCGATGGCAAAAAGGGTGTTCGGGATGCACAACTGGCAGTGGTTATGGTGCCACTTTCAGCACAAGGCCATCTCAACCAGCTTCTCCACCTCTTGAGGCTCATCACCTCGTATAATATCCCAGTCCATTATGTTGGAGCAACCACTCATATTCGCCAGGCTAAGTTTCGTGTCCATGGTTTCGATCCTGTCACAGCTAAAAACCTATATTTTCATGAATTCCATACACCACCTTTTGAAAATCCCTTCCAAATCCTAATGCTTCAAATAAATTTCCTAACCAATTAATCCCTTCATTTTATGCAACAATCCATCTCCGTGAGCCAGTGTGCTCTCTTGTAAGCCAACTCTTAGGCGCCAATCATCGGAGAGTGATTGTTATTTATGATTCTATGATGACTTGGGTAGTAGAGGATGTGCCAGCAATTCCAAATGCTGAGTGCTACTGTTTTAATAGTATCTCAGCTTTCCATACGTTTTCATGCATCTGGGAATCCAGAGGAAAACCTTTACAAGCTGGAACTGAAATATTTGAGGGCATTTCATCAAACAAAAACTGTGTTACCCCAGAGTTATGGGAATTATGGAGGAAACAAGAAGCCCTAATGAGGAAAGTTAGCTCCGGAGAACTTTACAATTCATCTAGAGTAACAGAAGGTTTATACCTTGATTTAGTAGCCAAAGAAAATGATGGACTAAACCAATGGGCTCTTGGTCCATTCAATCCGCTGTTGTCTGAGCAGAACAAAAACTCAAATAAACACCATCAAACCCTGTATTGGCTTGACAAACAAGAAACAAACTCGGTAATATATGTGTCTTTTGGAACAACTACTTCCTTGTCGAATGAAGAAATCGAAGAACTCGCTGTTGGATTAGAGAAAAGTATGCAAAAGTTCATTTGGGTCCTCAGAGATGCTGACAAAGGAGATGTGTTTGCAGGTGAAGAAAGAAGAGCTCAATTGCCTGAGGGTTATGAAGAGACGCTAAACGGAAGAGGAATTATTGTAAGAGATTGGGCGCCTCAGTTGGAAATTTTGGCACATCCTTCCACAGGTGGTTTTATGAGTCATTGCAGATGGAATTCGTGCATGGAAAGCATTTCTATGGGAGTTCCTATAGCAGCTTGGCCAATGCATTCAGATCAACCAAGGAATTCTCAGTTAGTAACTAAGTTCCTAAAAATTGGCCTAATTGTGAGGCATTGGGCATGTCGAGATGAATTGGTTACATCAGAAATAGTTGAAAATGCTGTAAGAACTTTGATGGCTTCACCTGAGGGAGATGAAATGAGGAAGAGAGCATCAGAATTAAGTAATGTTGTCAAACAATCAGTGGTGGATGGGGGTGTTAACCGTGAGGAGATGGATTCTTTTATCACTCACATTACTCGATAAGTTTCCCATCTAGATTAGTTTCATCAATGGTCATCGAACTAAGCATTTATTGCATGAAAGTGTGGCTTTGATGAAGTCAGTTACGAAAAATTGGTAATTCAATCATACTTAGAGGACACTAATGTATTTTTCTTTATATTTTACTTTCTTCATTTTGTCTATGTTCCACCAAAATCATAGCTTATACTTCAACAACCATCTCTCTCTCTCTCTCTCTCTCTCTCTCTGTGTTTCTCTCTTTGTTGTAGGGTGGCGTCCGGTTGAGTGAGGACTAATATATGTGTAATATTAGTTATCCGTGAAACACATAATTTTACTTGTATTTTTCCTTTACTAAAATTTTAAAGAGTTTTTTAGCAGGATAATAAACTACAACAACATTGCCGGCCACTAGCTAGGCCAATATCCCTGTGAATCAAATATGTGAGAAATGAGGCATTCCTCTGTTCTCCTTAACATTAACTTCATAGATCCAAAATATACGTATACTATAATATCTAGTAACAGTTACTCCTTGTTTCATTTCTCTACAAGGTCCAACTTGATATATTCTGTTGTGAATCAAGTCGACTTTGTACGGGCTTATGTGCTAGAAGTAGCGAATGAGGCTGATTTGGATGGGATAATTGGGCCGCGTAAAATATTAGAGAGTTTTATTTGGGATTCAGGCCCAATTATCAATTGGTTAAATAGGAATAGGGGTTAGACAGAAAGGTTATGCGTATTATGAAGAAACTGTCTTTTCCTCTCATCTTCTTTCTAGAGTCTTAACTTCTCATCCTCATTCTTATCTCTATCTTTAGTTACTTGTTATTTCAGTACTTCTCTTTGTAATTCAAGTGTTGTTATCATAATTTGGTTATCAATGGATATAAGGTTTATGTATCTGTATTGAGAATTCGGGTTTGTTTCATATTCGTTTTTCTTACTCACCAAAGAGCCCAAGTTCAAATCTTAGCACATTTTTTTGTCTTTTATTGATTTCTCAGTCTTCTATGCGACTAGCCAAGTAGTCATATTCATTCCTGTTGACACGAATAGGAACGAAAGAGAAGGAAATGACATTTACAGAAGATGATTCAGGGTTGAATACTTCAATCCCATCAGCTAATCTAAGCAAGAACATGGAACTAAAGGAGGATCTTTATCCAGCAGTGTAAGTTCTACACTATGGGCCTTAATGTGCTCCATATCTATCAAATTTTCCTCGTATACCAAACACATCAAATACAGGATTGAACTGAATCAAACTAATAAATTAACAAGTAACTATGAATGTGGTTTCGAATTTAAGTCTCGAAGGCAGCCATAACATTTTGTACCTGAAAAGCAGCAGGGGAGGGTGCTTGAGCTCGAGTATTAGGAGTTATGGTTGTCCTGCAATCAATTTGGCAAACTGGGAATCAATCTTTTAACTCCCTAAACACCATCTTCTCCTAGACTTCATCCATTTTCACAATTCTATGTCCATTTACTGCATTCTTTATATCAAATCAGGAGCACAAGTACTCTTTTTGGTGTTTTTTTCCTCTCAGTCATTTTGTCAAGCACCTTGAGTGCTTTGTAAAAAATCTTAGCATACAATCTCAACAATTCTTTGCATTCCAACAATTTTTTCAAATTTATCTTTTAGGATAAAAATTTAAACTTGATCCATTTAACTTAACATTCAATTTATTACTACATTTTTAAAATTGTGAGTTCAAAATTTAACATTCACTAAACATCACACATTTTTTCTTTGAAACTTTGCTATGCTTTGTCAACTCTAACTTTAAATATGTTTTTATAAAATTGTGAACTTGATAAGACTAAACTTTAGATATTTTTAACTAAGTTGTGGTATTAAATTTCCATTTTATTACAATATATTATATGCTACTAGACGGGATTAGGATTTGAAGTTCATAAATTTTAAGTTTATAAATCTTAAATTTGTTATGAGCTCATAATTTATCTTAATTATTGCAATTAAGTATTTATACATATTTCATAATCTTTTAATATAAATATAAAATATAAATAATAATTATTGAATTTGCCTGAATAGTGCCTTGTAGCTATTATATATACCCAAAAATAGTAAAAACAGCTTCCAATTGAGGAAATAGATTCCCACCAATTTTCTTGTATTAATAATTTATTATTTATATTTTTGACTTTTTTTAAACTTTAAAATAATGTGTGTATTAAGTAAATTTTTTAGGCCATCGCTATATTGACACTTTGACTCAAAAGATATTAAAGGGAAATCGATTCCGAATCATAGATAACTAGCCTTCAAATCAATTGAGTCATCTTAAAGGGCTTTCTCAACATTATTAATCATTTAATTATTCATTAAATTTTTACAACTACTCATATGACCATATATATATATATATATATATATAGTCAATTAATTTCTTGGTCGATTGTTTTATTTATTAGAACTAATAAAAAAAAACTAGTATTGATTTTTTTATAATGGAATAATTTCCACCTTTAATTTTGAGTCCTTCCCACTTGGACCCTCCATATGTTGATATCTCTTCTGAGGTTTGATATTTCAAAAGAGATCTTTTTTGGAATTCGATTAATTTGGATTTGTGGCGTCATAAAATTCCACTTTTAAGATAAAATGTTACTATTTCTTGCGTATTCTTTATAATGAAAATTAATAATAAAATAAAATTTTATTATTCATGAAAATTAGAAAAAAAATTAAAATACTATTAATTTGAAATTAAAATAGTATATATTAAATAATATTTAAAAATATTATATTACATTTAAAAAAGAATTAAGAATATTAGATATTTAATTAATAGAATTATATGTAAAATAATATGTTAATTAGAAAGTAATAGAAATAATAATAAAATAATAAAAAAGTGAAATATAGAGTGTGAATAGTAGTTCTCCAAATTTGGAGAACTACTATTCAACTCTCTAAATTTGAAGAATAGAGGGTGATTTGGAGTGCTCATTCTCTAGTTTACTCTCCAAATATAGAATATGGAGAGTAAAATAGAGGTGGGTTGGAGATGGTCTAACTGATACAAAAAAAAAAAAAGGCATCACGATAAAGTGCATAAAATTCGGCGGTCGACATTAGAATGCAGTGATTCCTTAATTAAAAGTTTTGAGTTTAAATTTTAATATATGAAAATTCTTGATAAGGAATATTTTTTTGTCGAATGGAGCCTTATGAGGGACAAATTCAAATTAATCGAATTCCAATACAAATATCGAACGAAACCAAAAAAATCGGCGGCTGACACTTTTTTTTTTTTTTTTTGGGTCGACACATTTGTTACCATTAGTAGTACTTTAAAATAGTCGAATCCATTGAACAAAGACAACTATCTTATCAATTAGAATTTTTTATTTGATGTACTTTGGGACTTGTAAATTTGACACATGTACATTTAACTTATTGTCAAGTACATTGCACATGCATGGTTTATAATATTTGCAACTTATTGAGACAAATAAAGTTCCTATCAAAAAAAAAGAAAACATGCACTATTAGAATTTGATCTTTCACCAAACAAAAAAAAAGTTACCTTTTCGTTATCATCATCATCATCATCATGTTTTTAATGAGTTTAAAATTGAACAAACAAAAAGGAATTCAATATCTTTATAGACTCTAACGATTCTAAATGTGATAATATTAATTCAATTGTCGCTAAATATGTTTGCGAAGGAAAGTTTCAATTGAAAGTACTCATCAACTTATTCATACACATTAAGTCATTACGATAATCTTGAGATTATGTAAGATTGGTTTAGGAATTAATTAATCTTGAGAAGTCATACTATTAATTAGTTTGAAGCATAAAAGCATGCATGCACTTTTTATCTTCTCTTTAATTAAAATAATGTAATAAAGTTATAAATGAGATATTCACAATTAGTTTCCTTCACAAATTACTCTTTTTTCTAATATATCCTCTCATATGCAATTGTCTCCATCAATTAATCTTTTCTAATATATGCGTACTTTTATCTCCTCTTATATGCAATTGTCTCCATCAATTTATACTATTTTTTGTTGAACGGACATAAGAGTAAATGACCCAGAAGCTCTTTTAAAGTACAATCATAAAAAGGCATCAATAAAGTCATCCTCGCAGTAACAATATATTCACTATAATTTTATAAGCATTGCCAAAAATAAAGTTATTCTTTCTATCAAATATCGTTACTACTACAACAACATGTCAAGTTTAAATTTCACAAGTGATACTGTCTGGATATCAATGATAAGCTATGCACATACATTATCTCTACTTTTGTAAAGTAAAGAGATAATATTTCTAATAGACATCGATTAAAAATGACATCAACATTCAACCCTCTCTGATCTACGTCATATTTATTTTTTATATATATACACACACAAACAATTACTAATAAATTATAGTATATAGTATTTCATCTTCAATATGGCAACCAAATATGAAGTAGTTGTTGTTATTGTGCCATTTCCAGCACAAGGTCATCTCAATCAACTTCTTCATTTTTCATCTCTTATTTCATCTTACAAAAATATTCAAGTCCATTATGTTAGTACAAAAATTCATACTAGACAAGCCAAAATTAGAGCTCATGGTTTAGTAAACCCTAGTTCTTCTTCCAATAATATTATTCATTTTCATGAATTTTCAACACCTTCATTTCCATCACCACCGCCAAACCCTAATTCAAATATAAAATTTCCTTCACATCTTCAACCTTCATTCGAATCATCGTATCATCTACGAAACCCTGTAGCTTCACTTCTACGATATTTATCATCGATTGCACGTCGAGTTGTTGTTGTTCATGATTCTTTAATGGCTTATGTTGTTCAAGATTTCACTTCATTACCAAATGTTGAGTCTTATAACTTTCATAGTGTTTCTGCTTTTACTATCTTTTTGTTCTTATGGGAATCTATGGGAAAACCTTTCCCTATTGAGGCTGAAATACTAGACAATCTACCATCTCTTGAAGGTTAGTTTTCTTTATTATTAATATTTTTGTCAAACACCTAAATGGATCTTATTTGTCAAACATCGGTTATAATTAGGGAATTGTATGTTGTTGTATTGTTATGTGTCGATTTCATCTAAAAACTTAAGTTATTAGATGAAGAAGTTGAACAAGTAAAGGTCCTAAGTTCGAGTCTTATCGTCATCCATTATGAGAAAAGTATTTTCATGTATTGCTTACATAAGCCCACGAAAAAAGAATTAGGCTTCCAAATTAATAAACGTGTACTCTCTCTATATATATCTGCTTAAATTCAAGATGAAATGGTCTCACAATTCAACACATGTATTGATTTAATAGTGTGCTCTCTCTAAAAACTTAATTTTTTAGATGAGATGGTCACACACTTCAACATATGGTATCAAGGCAGACAGAGGGTCCTGAAATCGAATCTCACTACCAGCCTTGTCAAAAAGAATTTCCATGTACGTATTTGGCCCATGAAAAAAACCAGGCACGCACGTGATGAGGGGGCGTGTTGAGAATACAATTAAATAATAAATGTCATATGTTAGCTCTCTCTGAGAACTTAAGCTTTTAGATGACATGATCACACACTTCAAAAAGTAAACTAGAATGATGATATGATATTTATTTTGTTACATATATACTATCTCTTATAATTTATTTATTTTTTTGTAATGTTGAAGGTTGTTTCACATCAGAGTTCATGGATTTCATGGCTTCTCAAAGGAAATACTCAAAATCTGATTCTGGATTTATTTACAACACAAGTAGAGTTATAGAAGGAAAATTCATGAATTTACTTGAAAAAGAACCAATCAAAAGAAATAAAACACAATGGGCTATAGGTCCATTCAATCCAATGAAGATTATTAACAAGACGTCTACCAACAACTATTTATCAATCGATCATCATCATCATCATCGTCACAAATGTTTGTTATGGCTCGATAAACAATCTCCGAAATCCGCCCTATTTATTTCATTTGGTACAACAACTTCACTAAAAGATGAACAAATCGAAGAGCTTTGTATAGGTTTAGAAAAAAGTGGTATAAAGTTTATTTGGGCATTAAGAGATGCTGATAAAGGTGATATTTTTTCTGGTGAAATGAGAAAAATTGAACTACCAAAAGGGTATGAAGAAAGAATTAAAAATAAGGGTATTATAGTAAGGGATTGGGCACCACAATTGGAGATATTAGGACATTTATCAATCGGTGCGTTTATAAGCCATTGTGGATGGAATTCGTGCATGGAAAGTTTATCAATGGGAGTACCTATTATTGCATGGCCCATGCATTCTGATCAACCAAGAAATAGTATTTTAATAACAAAGTTTTTGAAAGTTGGTATAAATATTTTCAATAATTGGGAACGTAGTAGAAATGAAGTGGTGAAATCAAATATTATTGAACATGTAATTGTGACAATAATGTTGAATAATATTGAAGGAAATGAAATTCGTCGGAGAGCGGCGGAGTTAGGGGTGGCTATTCGGAGATCGGTGGTGGAAGGCGGTGTAACGAGGAAGGAATTGGATTCTTTCATCGCTCATATCACTAGATAATAAACACGATTGTTCATCGTCGTCTATTAAATGGTGCATATTCAACTATTCCTCCGTTCCTATTTATATGTTATTTTTACTAAAAAATAGATGTCTCTTAATACTTATCATTTCACATAATTAATACATAAGTAATAGTATTCTTCCTATTTTACCCTTGAGAGTTATTAGCCTTGAAAGTATGAATTTAACCAACATAGGAAAACTAAATGATTAATTCATGTTCATTTATCAATTTATTAATCAAAATAAATTAACTTATATTTATTTATTGAAAATTTGACTTTAAAATAACATAAAAAGTATAATGATAAATTTACATAAATTTTTTATGAGAAATCTAAAAGAAAACATACAAATATATAGATTCGACATCTTAAAATCAAGTTAATGCTGGCATGAATTTATGATATAGATTCTCTATTTTCTTTTATATTATACTGACATAGTTTAGACTTTTCCCATTTTTTTTTTTTTTTTTTTTAAAGTAATTAAATATACTATCAGAGTGTATTGCGGGAGGGATGTCGGCATACTAAAATTTGTCCATGTTTTTAAAGGTTTATTCGAACCGAAATTAGGATTTTAAATTTATAAATTTTTATTTTAAAAAAAATATTGAATGGTTCGCTAGTTTCTTTTTTGGTCTCGTATGAGGAGTAAGAGAGGAACCCGATCCTGGTCCCCCCTCCCCTGCGACTGTCTGAATTTCACGAGTGAATTGAAAGTAGCATTATTCTATAATAATAATAATAATTAATGCATATTTAAAAAATTATCAAATATAAATTAAAATTATTAAACTAAAAGATAACACACTATAAAGGGAGGTGAGTGGGTGAGTGGGGGTGATCTTCTTAATTAACGAGGAACACTTATTTTTGAGATATTCTCTCACCCAATTGATTGACTAGAATTAATATTTTTTTTCACTTAGTTTAAGATAGAGTACTCGTGGTATTAAAGGGGAAAAATAATCGTCTTCCTTGATGTGACACGCTTTGATTTGACATGATGTTTAATTTTTTTTAAAAAAAATTGTGGTTTAAAACAATTCTTAAAATATTGATGTGATCGTAAATCATTATGTTAAAGGAAATGAAAAATTTTAAAGTTAAATTGTTTCTAAGTCTATGCAAAAGGGTGAGTAAGTTGTGATGTCTTAGGAGACTATTTCTCCTCAATCTGTGTTGCCTAGTTCTTATAGGACTCTGTGTTTAGTCTACCTATATATTCATATTGCTGTACATATTTTATGAATTAATATCTCTTACATGGTATTAGAGCCTTTTGTAGTTTAACGACCATTCTTTCTTTCGTTCCAAAAAATAAAAATTCTTTGAATATCAGAAACGACTATTCGAATGGGAGATAATATTGAGAACTCTTCTACCCTGGCAGCTTCAGTTGTTTCAACGAATGCCACGGGAAACTACTATCCTACACCTAATCTCGCTCACCAGTTGCCAGTAAAGCTTACGTCAACAAATTTTTTGCTTTGGAAGACACATTCTTCCAATGATTTGCAGTTGTGGTCTTAACCATTATATTGATGGTAGCGAACCAGCACCACCACGTGTTTTGGATGGTGATAAACCAAATCCTGCATATAAGGTTTGGGTACGTCAAGATCAACTCGTCTTGAGTTGGATAGTCGCTTCAGTTTCAGAAAGTATTCTCCCTCAATTGGTCGGAGCAGAAACAGCTCGTGCAGCTTGGGACAAACTTGTTGCAGCCTATGCTGGTGGATCTAAACCATTGATTTGTGAACTTAAGGCACAATTGCACAACTTGCGCCGTGATAATGCAACTATTGAAAGTTACGTGCAAGGGGCAAAAGTTATTGCTGATAAGTTGGCTGCCTTGCAGCACCCAGTCACTAATGATGATTTAGTCGAGTTTGTTCTTGCCGGATTAGGTTCTGCTTATCGCCCCTTCACAAGGTCGCTTGAATCACGTCACAAAGACATCACCTTTGATGCCCTTTATGGTTTGTTGTTGAATGAAGAAAAACAATTAAAACGTGAATATGCCAGTACTGTTATTGCCCCAACAGCACAGTACACACAAAGTTCATTCTCTACACATCGTGGACGCGGCAGGGGGCGTACTAATAGGGGTCGTGGACGCTCTTCTAGCCATGGAAGTTTACAACAATCTCAAAGTCAGCATTATGCCACTGCAACTCATTCGAAAACTTATTCAGGAAATCCACCCCTTTCCACTGATTATTCTGGAATTGTCTGCCATAATTGCGAATGAAAGGGTCATATTGCACGAGTTTGTCCGTCACCTAGGACTATGAATGGAAATCGGGTATCTGGCCGTCCTTCTTCAAATCTAGCAAGTACATCTTCCCAAACAACACAAAATTGGTTGATGGATAGTGGCACCACACATCATCTGACATCTGATCTTAACAACCTTGCTATTCACTCAGAATATCATGGTCCTGAAGAAGTTGTTGTGTCGTAATTTTCCTATCTTTTAGAAAAATCACTTTTTTGAAATGTTCTAAGTATAACACAATTTGAGAAAAATACTTAGAAAAGAGTCGCCACTAAATTTTTTAAAGAAATTAAGAAAATTTATAATTTTCAAAGATTTAAACAGAAAAAATCATTTGAAAATACCAAAGAGGGTTCGGGATTCAATTTACACTTCGAGAAGGGTTTAAGCATTCGAAATGCCCGCTAACATGCGGTTGACCTGCGACTTGACTAAAATATATTCACCTAGGACTATGAATGGAAATCGGGTATCTGGCCATCCTTCTTCAAATCTAGCAAGTACATCTTCCCAAACAACACAAAATTGGTTGATGGATAGTGGCACCACACATCATCTGACATCTGATCTTAACAACCTTGCTATTCACTCAGAATATCATGGTCCTGAAGAAGTTACTCTAGGTAATGGTTCTAAATTGCCCATCTCGCATATTGGTAAAGGATCTCTATATATTTCTGATAAGTCCTATGTTCTTGATAGCCTTCTTCATGTTCCCACTGCTACCCAAAATTTATTGTCTATCAGTTCTTTTACTAATTCTAACCAAGTCTTAATTGAATTTTTTCCTCACTATTTTTTTATTAAGGATTTGGCAACGAAGGCAGCTCTTCACAAAGGACCGAATGAGGGAGGTCTATACTCCCTTCCGATATGGACATCAGTTTCTTCACCATCTTCATATGCTGCTTCACTTGGTGTTTGGCATGCGCGCTTGGCTCATGCGTCTTATCCTATAGTTCGTCGGGCTTTGCCTTCTAGTAAAATTATTTCGTCTAGTTGTGGGTCTTCTAGTTTGTGTCCAATTTGTGCTGTTAACAAGAGTCATAAAATTCCTTTTGTTGATTCTAGTTTTTAGGCCACAGGCCCTTTAGATTTGATTTGTTCGGATGTTTGGGGTCCAGCACCTGTTATTTCGAATGATGGATACAAATATTATGTTATTTTCTTTGATAATTATAGCAAATACACATGGATCTATTTTCTTAATTTCAAGTCTGAATTCTTTCCGTTTTTATTCAATTTCGAAAAATTGTGGAAAAATACTTTGGTCGTCCGATTAAGAGCTTTCAAGCAGATTGGGGAGGTGAGTTTCAAGCATTAACTTCTTATTTAAGAGACAATTTCAAGCAGATTTGAAGTTTATTATATGCACATTTTTAGTGAATTTCTTAACAAATATACAGAGTTAAGACCAAACTTACTAGGTTTTGCCGAACTCATACCTTCCATGCTATCTCCTCCCCTGCGGCAAGAACATGGGGGAAAAGTTGGTAACAATTCAATATTGACTCTTCAGTCTCTTGTAGCACAAAACTCAAACTGCAAATTAAGAAACTGCAGTGTAAATATATAGTATGATATATTTTGAATTGTGAACACACAACACCTTTTTTGCTACATAAATCCATAGCACAGAGAATTAAGAATATAACTTTTTTGTAACCATTTGTCAGTGGTGTAACAACGACAACAACAGCGTACCAAGTGTATTAAGAAAAAAAACAAAGAAAACGACTGCATACATTACAATTATGAGTTTTCATTGGATTCATGCATTATAAGAGCATCTATGTTTTCATTGGAAGCTGCAGATACTCATAAAACTGCAAAAAAATTCTAAACATTTCCCAATGGCTGAGAACAACACAACAAAAAGCAATGGCCAAATAAGTGTTCAAGATGCACAAGTGGCTGTGGTTATGGTACCACTTCCAGCACAAGGCCATCTCAACCAGCTTCTCCACCTCTCGAGGCTAATCACCTCATATAATATCCCAGTGTACTATGTTGGAGCAACCACTCATATTCGCCAGGTCAAGTTACGTGTCCATGGTTTCGACCCTGTTACTACTAAAAACCTACATTTTCATGAATTCCCTACACCACCATTTGAAAACCCCCCTCCAAATCCAAATGCTTCTCATAAATTTCCTAACCATATGATCCCTTTACTTTATGCAACAATCCATTTCCGTGAGCCAGTGTGCTCTCTTGTAAACCAACTCTTAGGCGCCAATCATCGGAGAGTGATTGTTATTTATGATTCTCTGATGACTTGGGTGTTGGAGGATATACCAGCAATTCCAAATGCCGAGTGCTACCGTTTTAATGGTTTCTCAGCTTTCTATATGTTTTCATCCTATTGGAAAACCAAAGGAAAACCTTTCCAACCTGAAACTGAGATATTTGAGGACATTATATCAAGCGAAAACTGTGCTACCCCAGAGTTATGGGAATTGTGGAATAAACAAGGAGCCCTTGAAGGGAAAATTTGCTCTGGAGAACTTTACAATACATCCAGAGTAATAGAAGGTTCATACCTTGATTTAGTAGCCAAAGAATGTAACAAACTCAATTTTCAACACAAACACTGATATATATATTGTTATTACGGAATACAAGTTACAACGTATAATACCCACAACACAGTAACCACACACTAATTATAGATAGATAACATAGAAGAGGGTAACTAGAAGGGGATGAGATTCTAGACCATAGAAGGGAGATGAGAGGATCAGAAAGCCAAAGCTTCACATAATTTGCATGCCCCTTCTTCTAACTTCTAGTCCTTTTTAATAGAGATACTAATTGGGCCTGGATCCCCAATTAAAAGTATTTAATAACCCATAGGCCCTTACCGAGTCAGCTTGGTTCACAACAAAGAAACTAATGGCTTAAACCTATGGGCTATTGGTCCATTCAATCCGTTGTTGTCTGAGCAGAACAAAGACTCAAACAAACAACATCAAACCTTGTATTGGCTTGACAAACAAGAAACAAATTCGGTAATCTATGTGTCTTTTGGATCAACTACTACCTTGTCTAATAAAGAAATCGAAGAGCTCGCCATCGGGTTAGAGAAAAGCATGCAAAAGTTCATTTGGGTTCTCAGAGATGCTGACAAAGGAGATGTTTTTGCAGGTGAAGAAAGGAGAGCTCAGCTGCCAGAAGGTTATGAAGAAAGAATAAAAGGAAGAGGAATTATTGAAAGAGATTGGGCACCTCAGTTGGAAATTTTGGCACATCCTTCCACAGGTGGTTTTATGAGTCATTGCGGATGGAATTCATGCATGTAAAGCATTTCCATGGGAGTTCCTATAGCAGCCTGGCCAATGCATTCAGATCAACCAAGGAATTCTCAGCTGGTAACAAAGGTCCTGAAAATTGGCCTAAATTTGAGACATGGGGCACGTCAGGATGAATTGGTTACATCAGAAATAGTTGAAAATGCTGTGAGAACTTTGATGGCTTCACCTGAGGGAGGTGAGATGAGGAAGAGAGCATCAGAATTAAGTGTTGCTGTCAAACAATCAGTCATGGATGGGGAAGGTAATGGTACAGAGATGGATTCTTTTATCACACGCATCACTCGATAACTTCTCATTTGTATTGAACAATTGGTTGCACACTACCATCTAGTTAACATAAGTGATGCAACCTATGACACTGTATCGATGCTCTATCACCATCGGAGTGGGTTCAGTATCCACCCTACCGGCACCCCTTTATGCACATCACGGCATGTATGTTGAGGATAAAAACCTTTCCTTTATGAGTTCTTTGTATTTTCTAATATAAAAGTGGATGTCCTCCCAGATAAATAAAATATTGGATACTGTTTGAGTATTCTTACAAGAACTTTTTGCTTGTGACCTGAATAACATAGTAGTATATTCTTTTAGGACTTTTATAGATTCTTGTCTTTAATTCTGTGACCTTGTATTTGATATTCTGCCAGACTTCTCATGTTGGTAGGAGTAGACAATCTTTTTAAGTGTACTTGACATTATTTTCTCAACATTTATAGAATACTCTTTTTTGCATCAAGACAAATAAGGAAGAGCTCTGGTATTCTATGAAGTTGTTCAACTAAAATATGATTCACTTTGTAACTATACTAACTTTTAACCTTTCACATCACTTTTTCAAATCTTACGATGACAAATTAAATAGTTAAAATGATCCATGAAGCTGTCAAAAAATCAGAAGAGTTTGACACAAGGTAGCTCTGCTTGTATCTATTTTTATCTGAAGATACTTATTTCAGATTTA
>NW_026020531.1:0-7110 GCF_900185275.1 Solanum verrucosum
AGTATGGTCTATGTCGGTTATGCCTATTCCCATCATGTGGGATGTGCACTCTAGTTATTGGATAGGTTTCTACAAACGTGTAGGTAGTAGTATGGGATGCTATCTACACATGGCACGAGTAGGCTTTGAAGATACTAAAGTGAGTTCCCTAATCTAACGACTATTATGTGAAAGTCCCCTTATGTGCTTGAATGTCTCCAAAATGGTTTCTTAAAGAATGTTGGCCTATTGATGTTATGTTGTAAAGGAAATGTCCTTATCTAAGGTAATCTGAGGAACACTTAAGTGTGCTTGAAGAGGTTGTATGGGCGGTCACTTCTTGTCTTACTCAAGTGTGTCTTAAGATTATATTAGGTAGAGGTCCTATGGTAATGAAATGACATGTGTTCTTTTAAAGTTAAGCATGAGTTGTATATGGACTTATGTTAAGTATTGTGTGCTTGGCTATGGTCTCATATGTTAATGTTGACTTGTATTATGTCTCTTATACTTTAAAGGAAAGATTTTATCAAATGATATGAAAGCATTACTTCCTTGAAAATGTCCTTTTTGGCATGTTTTTGCATGGTCTCCATACTTAGTACTTAATTGTGCTAACCCCTTTCTTTCCCTTTTGAACTAAAGTGTAGGGATTTGGAGATGATGACATGTCATGGCTTTTGATAGGTTTCTAAGTGTTGAAGATGAAGACTTGGTGAGTCCTCATAGATTCGAGGACAATACCCAATATGTTCTTTTATGTCTTTAGTATTGTTTAAGTTGTGTACGGGATTGGTCCCAAATTTTGTACTCTAAAGTATTAGATGGTTTTGAGACATCATGTATAAAGTCTAGAAAGTCTTCCGCTTGCTATTATTTTATTTTTTAAATTATGAAATGTTTTCTTGGTAAATAAAGTTTTAAATTCCTTATGGTTTTAGTGCCTATGCGATGAATGAATGCTAAGAGGCTAGTATTAGACCTCTTCGAGGTCGAGTACGCCGGTTACGACTAGAGGGTGCTCCCGGGTCGTGACATTTAAGGTGACTGGTGCGATTCAGGAATTTTTGAGGTGGCTTTATGTCTATTTCTTTATTTTTATTTTTTTCGGACTTCTAAGAATTAAGTTTTTTGATATTTTTCGGTCAGTAACGAAAAATGTTAAATTTTGATATTTTATTTGTATCAACATTATAAGTTGGCTGGTAGGATTCATGTAGTTTTTGAGATGTTTTTATGTCTTTTTCTTAATTTTTATATTTTTCAAATGTTTACAAATTAATTTTTTTGATATTTTAGGGCTGTCACGAAAAATTTTAAATTTTGATATTCTATTCGTATTGATATTCTAAGGTGACTGGTACGATTCCAGAATTTTTGGAGGTGTTTTATGTCTTTTTATTGATTTTTATATTTTTTTGACATTTATGAATTAAATTTTTTCATATTTTTCTAGTTGTCACGAAAAAATTGTAAAATTTTGATATTTTACTCTTATCGATATTCTAAGGTGACTGGTGCTATTCTAGAATTTTTTGAGGTGTCTTTATGTGTCTTTCTTGATTTTTGTATTTTTGGACATTTACAAATTAATAATATTTGATATTTTTCTTGTTGTCATTTAAAAATGTAAAATTTTGATAATCTATTTTTATGAATATTCAAAGATGACTTGTGCGATTCGGAATTTTTTTTAGATGTTTTTATATCTCTTTCGTGATTATTATATTTTTTGAAAGTTTACAAATTAAATTTTTTGACATTTTTCGGCCAGTCACGAACAAATATAAAATTTTTATATTTTATTTAATTGATATTCTAAAGTAGTTGTGCGATTCGGGAATTTTTTGAGGTATTTTTATGTCTTTTTCTTGATATTTATTTTTTACGGAAGTTTAAGAATTACATTTTTTGGTATTTTTGTCATTCACGAAAAAATGTTAAATTTTGATACTTTATTTGTATCGATATTTTAAGATGGCTGATAGGATTCGGGAAGTGTTTGAGGTGTTTTTATGTCTTTTTCTTCATTTTTATATTTTTCAAACGTTTAAAAATTTACTTGGGCTGTCACAAAAAAATGTAAAATTTTGATTTTCATGTCTTGTTATTGATTTTTATAGTTTTCAGACATTTACGAATTAAAATTTTTGATATTTTTCGAACAATCACAAAAAAATGTAAAATTTTGTTATTTTATTCGTATCAATATTCTAAGGTGATTGGTGCGATTTGGGAAATTTTTGAGGTTTTATATCTCTATCTTGATTTTTATATTTTTCGGACGGTTACGAATAAATTTTTTTAATATTTTTCAGGTAGACATGAAAAAAATTAAAATTTGATATCTTATTCGTATCGATATTCTAAGGTGACTGGTGCGCTATGGGAATTTTTTGAGGTATTTTTATGCCTCTTTCTTGATTTTATATTTTTCGGACGTTTACGAATTAAAATTTTTGATATTTTTTGGGGTGTCACAAAAAAATGTAATATTTTAATATTTTATTTGTATCAATATTCTAAGGTGACCAGTGCGATTCGAGAATTTTTTGAGGTGTTTTTATGTTTCTCTCTTGATTTTTAAATTTTTAGGACGTTTACTAATTAAAATTTTTGATATTTTTCAGGCAGTCAAGAAAAAATGTAAATTTTTTATATTTTATTCGTATCAATATTATAAGGTTACTAGTACGATTAAATAATTTTTTGAGGTATTTTTATGTCTCTTTCGTGTTTTTTATATTTTTCGAACGTTTACAAATTAAAATTTTTGATATTTTTAGGGCAGTCACGAAAAAATATAAAATTTTGATATTTTATTTCTTTGATAATATAAAGTAGTTGTGCGATTCGGGAATTTTTTGAGGTAATTTTATGTCTTTTTCTTGATTTTTATTTTTTACGGAAGTTTAAGAATTAAATTTTTTGATATTTTTTAAGCAGTAAGAAAAAATTTAAAATTTTGATATTTTATTTGTATCGATATTCAAAGGTAACTCGTGAGATTCGGGAAATTTTGAGGTGTTTTTATATCAATGTCTTTATTTTTATACTTTTCGGACGTTTTCGAATTAAAAATTTTGAAATCTTTTGGACAGTCACGAAAAAATGTAAAATGTAGATATTTTATTTGTATCAATATTCTAAGGTGACTGTTGCGATTCGAGAATTTTTTGAGGTGTTTTTATGTATCTTTTTTTATTTTTATATTTCTTGAACGTTTACAAATTTTTTTATATATTTTTGGGGCATTCACGAAAAAATATAAAATTTTGATACTTTATTCGTATCGATATTCTACGATGACTGTGCGATACGGGAAATTTTTGAGGTGTTTTTTGTCTCTTTCTTGATTTTAATATTTTTCGGACGTTTACGAATTAAATTTTTTGATATTTTTTGGGCAGTCACAAAAAAATATAATTTTTTTTGTTATCTTATTCGTATCAATATTCTAAGGTGACTGGTGCGATTGGGGAAATTTTGAGGTGTTTTTTATGTCTTTATCTTGATTATTATATTTTCAGACATTTACTAATCAATTTTTTTTATATTTATCGACCAGTCACGAAAAAATGTAAAATTTTTATATTTTATTCGTATCGATATTCTAAGGTGATAGGTGCATTCGGGAATTTTTTGAGGTGTTTTTTGTCTTTTTCTTGATATTTATATTTTTCATACGTTTACTAATTAGTTATTTGGATATTTTTCGAGCAGTCACGAAAAATGTAAAATTTTGATATCTTATTTGTATCGATATTCTAAGGTTACTGGTGTGATTCAGAAATTTTTTGAGGTGTTTTTACGTGTGTTTCTTGATTTTTATATTTTTAGGACGTTTACGAATTAAAATTTTTGATATTTTTTGAGTAGCCACGAATAAATATAAATTTTTGAAGTTTTATGACTGCTGCGATTAAGAATTTTTTTGAGGTGTTTTTAAGTCTTTTTCTAGATTTTTATATTCTTGGGACGTTTACGAATTAAACTTTTTGATATTTTTCGCGCAATCACAAAAAAATGTAAAATTTGGATATTTTATTCGTATTGATATTCTAAGGTGACTAGTGCGATTCGAGAATTGTTTGAGGTGTTTCTATATCTCTTTCTTGATTCTTATAATTTTCGGACGTTTACGAATTTAAATTTTTGATATTTTTTGAGAGGTCACTCAAAAATGTAATTTTTTTGGGGAATTTTTATGTCTATTTCTTTATTTTTATATTTTTCAGACGTTTTGAAATAAAAAAATATTATATTTTTCAGGCAGTCACAAAAAAATGTTAAATTTTGATATTTTATTCGTATCGATATTATACGGTGACTGGTGCAATTCGAGAATTTTTTAGGTATTTTTATGTATTTTTCTTTAATTTCATACTTTTTGGACCTTTACAAATTAAAATTTTTGATATTTTCGGGTAGTCACGAAAAATGTAAAAAAATTGATATTGTATTTGTATCGATATTCTAAGGTCACTGATGCGATTCAGATTTTTTTTTAGGGGTTTTTATGTCTTTTTCTTGATTTTTATATTTTTCGTATATTTACGAATTAAATTTTTTGATATATTTTGGGCAGTCATTAAAAAATGTAAACTTCTGATATTTTATTCTTATCGATATTCTAAGGTGGCTAGTGTGATTCAGAAATTTTTTGAGGTGTTCTTTGTCTCTTTCTCGATTTTTATATTTTTCAAACGTTAACGAATTAGATTTTTTAATAATTTTCAAGCAGTTAAAGAAAAAATAATTTTTTGTATATTTTATTCGTATCGATATTCTAAGGTGACGGTGCGATTCAGGAATTTTTTGAGGTGTTTTGATGTAATTTTCTTGATTTTTATATTTTTCAAACTCTTACGAATTAACATTTTTGATAATTTTCAGGAAGTTCACGAAAAAATGATTTTTTGAATATTTTATTTGTATCGATATTCTAAGGTGACTGGTGCGATTCAAGAATTTTTTGAGGTGTCTTTATTATTTTTCTTGATTTTTATATTTTTCAAACATTTACGAATTAAAATTTTTGATTTTTTTGAGCAGTCAAAATGGTAAATTTTTTGTATCTTATTCATATCGATATTCTAAAGTGACTGGTGCGATTCAAGAATTTTTGAGGTATTTTTATGTTTTTATTTTTTTTTATTTTTTTGGACGTTTAAGAATTAAATTTTTTGTTATTTTTCGGGCAGTCACTAAAAAATATCGATATTCTATGTGGCTGGTAGGATTCGGGAAGTTTTTGAGGTGTTTTTATTTCCTTTTCTAGATTTTTATATTTTTCGTACGTTTACAAATTAAATTTTTTGATATTTTACGGGCATCCGCAAAAAATGTAAAATTTTGATATTCTACTCATATCGATATTGTAATGACCCTCCAGGTCATTTTTAAATTAAAGAATTCTTTCCCTCGTATAGAGCATTCCTGTAGCGACCCCAAGTCATTTATGACTTGCTGGCACTGACTGTTCGGTCGCCTGGTCGTTCGTTTGAGTTTTAGGCCCGTTTCCCTGTTTTGGAGATTTTTATAACTTGAAAAGTTGACTTTGGTCAACATTTTTGGAAGTCCTGCTCAGATGAAAATTCTGACAGCTAGGTTAGCTTCGGAATATCGATTTTGGTCTAGAACGACCCTTTGTTCACTTTCCGAGGCTTTAGATGGCAGTTGTGGAATCTGGCTCAAAATGATACTGGGTGTGGGACCCACTTTTCATCGAAGAAATCTCCAAATGGAAATTCCTCCTTCACCATTGAGTCCGAAATATCATTTCCAATTAGATTCCATATATGGTTTGTATTTTTCCGACTCCGAACGAGTCCGAAACATCGAAATTTAAGTTTGAAGGGTTGTAGAATTTTGACGCGGTGGTGACGTGGCAGAGCCACGCGACGCCACGTGGCGGCGATGGAAATCTGGAAATTTCCAGATTTTAGGACGATTTTCGTCCATTTTTTTCCCTAAACTTCAACATAAGATTTCTCCTTCATTTTGAGTCCAAATTAGGTGCTTCAAAAGGCTAACTTCAAGAGAATTTCGTGGGGAATCTAGCGGTGATCTCAGAAACGCGAGGGGAGGCTTCGTTTGAGGTAAGGAATCGAATTTAGCCACTGCTAGGGTGATTTTCGGATTGAATTGTTGTTGAATTTTGAAATGTGAGATCTTGATCATCTTAGGTCCGTTTTGAGTCATTCTTGAGGCTAACTTGTAGAGTTTTTCGAAAGGATCGTCGTGGTATAATCTGTTTGGGTTGGAAGGGTCTCGTTTTTCCAGAAATTGGTGATCAAGGGGCTGCCCATTTTAATTGTTGTGGCTGATTTGCTATGTTTTAGGCATCTGTTTGTGCTAAATTTTGGGGTATTAGTTTAGTAAGGTATTTGGGACGTTTTTACGGATTCGTTTTCGAGATTCCAATTGTTGGCCCCACAATCCCGTTTTAGACCCAATTTTGGGTCCGTCTCCGAAAATTATAATTTTAGTGTCAATATATTCGTAATGACGAGGTGATTAACCTTTTGTTAGTGGGGAAGCATTTGGAGACCGTTCGGAGGGGAAAAGATCTGGTACCGTGAGTTGGAGCACGCGTGGTCGGCTTTCAGGTAGGCTATGGCTTTCTCTCGTGAGATTGAGCATGTTTAGGCATTTGTTTATTGGTTTGCTTGAGTATGGAGGGGTTTGGGTGTCGAGCATGCTAAATTTATATAATTCCTGCCTTAGACCTTATTTCGGGAAAGTGTTGGATTATGACAGCATGTCTCTTGATATTATTGAATATCCATATCTTGTGATGTATATGATAATATTGATTTGAAGTATGTTTGGCCTTAGTCTAGGCTTAGACTAGTGTTGCCATAGACTTGTGAGATTTCGGATGTCATTGGGCAGTAGAACTTTTTCCGACGTCGTTTTGGACGGTCAGCTCCTTGTAGACTGATATAGCAGACTTGAGTCTGATAGTCGGTAACTCAGCTTATGACCTTGTATCCATAATGTCCTGCTTTTCTGTTAGCTACAGTACCCGGTTAGAGTCCGTGGTCCAGCTTACTTATGTCCAGGCTTAGCTACAGTACCCGGTTAGAGTCCGTGGTCCAGCTTACCACCTGTGATCTGGTTTTGGCT
>NW_026020532.1:0-34704 GCF_900185275.1 Solanum verrucosum
TAATCTCTTTTGAATTTTTTTATCTATAGCCCGACATCACTTACGTTGTCTATATATTTGTATTTTCTGTTACCAGAGGAGCTTTATTTTGTGGTTTGGTGAAGTTCAATTAGATTCTACAACCTGCTAGATTTCTGAGCTAATATGAAATTTGTATTGGAGGCCAAGATTAATATAGTTAGCCTCCATTCTGCCTCTAAAATTCTACATTCCTCTGTGACAGTGACGTTTTCCTTCATCATGACAAAACATTCCTGCCTCGCAACCCAACAACATGGTGTGCTTGTAACTTTCTTGGAACCACGAATAGTAGAGGATGTGCGACATATTGGCTCAATATAATCCAGGTGTGTTATGGAATACAGTGATTTAGGACCTTGTATAGAAACTAGAAGATAATGTTTTCAGTTGGAAGTCATTTCTCTTAAATTGTGAACTGTCTAAACTTACAGAATCTTGGTGATTCAAAGCTGCCTTATCTCGTAACCCTTGATCCTCCTCACACACCAGAGCATGCGTTGCTTTAAGTGGACCACCAGTCATCCAGTACCCTCAGTTGCTGGATCAAAAAGCTTCATGTGAGCTATATCAAATCCAAGGAAAGAGAGGAATATGGTTTTGTGGAGCATATCAAGGTATGAATCTCTTTTTAAGCAGAGTGTTGAGAGTTGCTTCAAGATATCTGTTCCCTTGTAACCTGCTTTTGTGCATAGTCTACAGTTGGACTCTTCAACTTTGTTCAATTTAGTGAACCAGTTTCTCTAACTGTTAGTCCTGTAATATTTCAGCTTATAAGTTTAATTTGAATCTGTTTATCCCAATTACGTTTCTATTTTGATGAAATCGATATTTAGGGGACTAAACTAGCTGCCAAGCTATTTTCGCAGAGAGAATTTTAGTTTTCTTTCCACTTCCCTTTAGTGCACAAACTTTATTTTCCGCTTTGTGCTTCACTGTTTATTGATGTATATTTTACTGCAATATTTCAGGCTATGGCTTCCATGAGGATGGACTTAAGGTAGTACATACTACTTCTGTTAATAACAAGCTAAAAACAAATTTGGAGCCTTTTGCAGTTTTTGTTCTTATATAGATGATTGTCCTCCTCAGGCTGGTGTGGCTGCTGCAGATGGCATGCTTAGAAGGAATTGTTGTATTCTAGACAACCCCAAGCATATGGTACCAACCTGGCCTGAAACTGGAGCACGCCTCCTCGTTACTAGATTTCTCAAAAGTTTCATTCAAACAGGATGCATAATGTGAGTGATGATAGTTTCACCTTGTATTACTTTAATCCCAAACAGGATACACATATGTACTTTTTGTTATTATATTATTCATAGCTTCAAAATTGACTTTATCATTCATGCTAACGCCAGAATATTACTCGGAAGATTTTTGAGCTTTTAATAACTTTATTTATATGTTATAATATACAGCTTGTTGGAAGAAGGAGGCAAAATTTTCACCTTCCAAGGAACAGAGAAGAAATGCTCTCTCAAAGTTTCTCTTAGAGTTCATAATACACAGTTCTACTGGAAGGTAAATTGAAATTTCCTTTGCCCCTACAAGTGATCAAAAACTTAACCAATCTCTTACAGGTTGCAACTCGAGCTGACATAGGGATTGCTGATGCTTTTATTCATGGGGATATCTCCTTTGTTAATAAGAATGAAGGTCTTCTTAATCTTTTCATGGTGAGGGAATGGCTCGATATCTTTGTAAATAGATATTTATCGGTACTTAGCTTCCTAATATCTTTTGCAGATATATGTTGCCAACAGAGATTTGAATGCATCTGTTAAAAGGTAAAATAGTTTACTTACTGACCTGAAATCAAGAAACACAAGCTTGTGTTCATATGTTAAAGTTTGTCATCATTTTGTGTGGCTCCAGAGGCCGGTGGACACCATTACTAGATCTGTCATCTGCAAAATATTTCATTGGACATGTTTCAAATCGAAACACCCTGACTCAGGCTCGTCGAAATATCTCTCGTCATTATGACCTGGTAATTAATCAACTTGCATATTATATCACCCAATTGCAGTAGATTTATCACTTCCTTCTTGTATTTTTTTCTTTTCCAGAGTAATGAACTCTTTTCACTCTTTCTGGATGAGACAATGACATACTCATGCGCAATTTTCAAGGTTAGCTCTCCAAACTTTTTAAATGCTTGCCACTTTTTTCTTCGTATGTTAAGCTACATTTCTTGTTCCAAGGTAATCAAATAATCTATTATTCTTTCCGAATTTTTATAGAGTGAGGACGAAGACCTGAAAGATGCACAGCTGAGAAAGATTTCTGTTCTAATTAAAAAGGTATTTCATCAACCAAGTAAAAAACTCTCCTGTTTATACCTAACTTCCAGTCATAATTGGATTCTGTTTCTGTTCTATTTAGGCAAAAATTAGCAAGAAACATCACATTTTAGAGATTGGATTTGGTTGGGGAAGTTTCGCGGTGGAAGTTGTCAAGCAAACAGGATGTAAATATACTGGTATAACTCTTTCGGAGCAGCAACTGGAGTATGCACAGTTGAAAGTTGAGCAAGCAGGCCTTCAGGTATAGTACTAATTATAATATCTTATTTTGAACGACTTTATTAAAAAAACTTAAGCCGTTTGAGAGAACAAACTTTTATTTATTTCACCAAATTTGTGAAGGAAAACAACTGATCAAGTGTTGCTTCTTACCTTTGTAGATTGTATTTTCAAGGCCAGGCAATGTTGCAACATTTGGTGATCCTTACAATGTTACTGTGTCTACAGTGTATTAGAGTTTCGTTGTTTCGATTATATATTGTAAATTTGTCTTTGCAAATAATAAGTTCCTCAAAACAGCATGAAAGACCCAATGAAGGCATATCATGTCTCATTAGTTCATGCTGAATTATGTGATTTTCTTGTACTGTATTGCCTAATAAAACTTATTCAAAAAGAATGAGGCTATTTTTCCTCTTGATCTTATTTTGGGATGTTATATATGGGGAAAATGTACATGTGTATAGTATGTTGGGAGTTCTAAGCTTTTTACAGATGAGTTTGAAAACTCTATACTGGTGAATTTTGCTAAAATTCGAATCTTTTACCTATAAACCAAATATGAAAGAGAATTATATTTTTTTTTCTTTCGGAAAAAGTAAAAATATTTATGGTAATGTTTTGACTATCCTTAAAGGAAAAAGTAAAACTCAAATATGGTTAACTGAGTCAATAGCCAAATTCGTGCTTTAGGATTCGATGACGAGTTCATCAGGACATGGGAGTACTACTTTGACATGTAAAATAATTAATTTGATCTATATATTGTTGTAGATTGTATTTTCAAGGTCAGGCAATGTTGAAGCATTTGGTGATCCTTACAATGGTGTTCCTTCAGCTTATTAGAGTATAATAATTCCCTTTGTTTGCAAATAATGAAAGATATGTATGATGCTTAATTATGGCATTCTCTTATACTCTATGAAATAGGAACATTTAATTCGAGACTATCCCTAGTCGTAATACACTACTTAAATTTAGAAATGACTCCAAACTTATTCATGGCATGGTCTAGCATCATGACACTAAGATTTATATGTTGAATGTCTGAATTTGAAAGATGCACGTAAATTCAAATCTTTACTTAAATAGTCAAAAGGAAAACATCTCAATAAATCATGAAGTTATAACTACTATTTGACGGTGTGTCTGAAAACCTCTATTAAGATGCGTTTAAAGTGTATCATAATAAATTTCATTAATTTCTTATAAAGTCAGGAAAATAAATATTTATATTAAAATCAATGAAACACTTAATATAAGAAGAATGGCATCAACGTGTGTTCTGTATTAACTTATTTTAAGTGTTTTTAGTTTTAAGCAGTTTTATAGTATTTGAATAAATTTTAAAAAAATATTTATAAATAGTTTTAAGGTAAACTGATAAAAATAAGTCAAAACTAAAAAGTCAATTCAAACCGGCTCTTATTAAGGGCCAGTTTGGATTGGCTTAAAAAAAATAGTTTTTATGTCAAAAATAAAAAGTCAAAGTAAATTGACTTTTAAGTCAAAAAATAAATTTATTTTAAGTCATTTTAAACTTATTTTAAGTCATTCTTGACCTTTCCAAACACTTCTCAACTTATTTTAAGTCATTTTTGACTTATTTTAAGCTATTTTTTATATTTGTCAAACATTTCCAGAAGTCAAAAACTGACTTAAAAGTATATTTGACCAACTTTTAAGTCAATCCAAATATCCTCTAAGTATCATGTCTGAAAAGCACATTTGCATGAATAAATATCCTTTATTTTTTTATTTTTTTTTGCATGACTCAAAATTTAGTCAGGTTTCAACATAAATAAGAATGCGGGGTGAAAAATAAAATTTAAAATTTAAAAGGACAAATTAAATTGGACTTTTCCTTGTTCTTGATTTGTCACTTGGAATTCTAGTTTACCAAGTGTAGTCATAGGTATCCATTAGGCCACGTTTCTCTTAAAGTCCACTTGCAAAAATGTGGTTTAAAAATCGAAATGAGTTATTCAAAATGCATGCGTTACTGACTTTATAATAAAAATGGACATTTTCTATTTTATACGATTATTAATAAATTATTAATAGATTGATTAATTTTATTATTTTGCTTTTTGTTCATATTAATTAGTCTCTTGAAAGAATTTGGGTCTTCAAAATTTGTTTAAACTTCCAAAGTCATATTAATTTTAGTGGTAAAATGGGGGGGGGGGGGGGGGGGATTAGTTATATTTTGATTTAATAAGTCATCAAATAATATGAGACAAATACTTCTAATAAGATGTCTATCTAATATGAGACGGAGATAGTATAATCTTATCATGATTAGCTTCACTCTTCATGCTAACAACTTTGTTGATAACTCAAATTTCATGTTTTTCATTAATTTCCTTATAAAGAAAAATTGAAACTAAATTACTCCACTTTAAATAGATATATTGAAGAAAATTAGAAAAGGATTAGGGTGTTTTTGGTATTGAAGAAAATATTTCTATGAAAAAAAAAAAGTACTCTTTCTATATTATTTTATGTGGCATTTTTCGGATTTCGAGATTTAAATAAGTCTATCTTTGACCATAAATATTTTATAGATCTTTTACACATTTTGAATTATCAATTGTTGTTACTTATAGTACTTTTTACGTAGTTTACAAATATATAAATTTCATTTCAAAAAAATTGAAGATTCCATGCGCAAATTCTCGGTCAAACTTAAACTGTTGGACTCTCGAAAAAATGAAAAATGCCACATAAATTGGGACAAATAGAGTATTGTTTTTTACTCACTTTTTCAGTGTTTGGTAAGTAAGTTGAAAACATTAATAAAGAAAAAAAATTCCTCCGAACAAAATATATGAAGGTAAACATTTTCAAAAAATCTTTCCATTGAAAATAAGCGATTTTCTCATTTATTTTTGTTTTGTGTTTGAAGTATTTAATTAGTAAGAATATTTTCAAAAAAATAATTATAATATGACAAATTAACTAAGTTTTGGGGTGGGCATGGGGAGGGTTAGGGTGGAAACCGGGGCGAATGTACCATTATAAATACGAATTCAATTAAATTCATAACTTTCGATGTAAAATATAAATTTATATGTATGTTCTTGGCCATTTTTAAAAAAATTATTTCATCTTCCACTATTATAATGTCAAGTTATGATTAAATCGAAAGACTTTGTATACAACAACAAAGTAGTCATCGTCACTTTGATTAATGTTTTGCTTACTCTATAAGTTTAAAGTTTTATAACTATTAAATTATTTAAACAAGATATATAAGTAGAAAATATGAAAATTGAATCTTATCTATAACCATAAATAAAGATGATCTGAATAATATAAAAAGTATTTACATTGTATATTAATCTATAGATTTCTTCATCAATATTTATCATTTTAAACTTTATAACCACCAACCACTCAAAAAGACTTGATTTTGTTCTCATGTATGTAATCCAAACACCAATAAGTCAACTTTTGTTTTTCAAAATATATCAACTCCTCTGATAATTATTTTTTTCTCTCTTTTGTTCGATCAGAAAGTCTAAAGCAACGGTAAAATTATTATTGAATGATTATAAGTTACTGTGGATTTGAATCATAAAAACAATCATTAATATTTGCATTATAATAAATTGCCTATATCACCTCTTAAAAATACGATCCTTTTCTAATCTTCCTAATGTAGGATATGTTGAAAATCTTACTAATACGATCTTAACTATCACAAGGTGTTGCTAATTTAGAACTCAAGTTGCCCTTTAGAGATTCTGAAGGTTATAAATTTAGTTAGCGTTTGACCATAGATTTTTAAATATTTTTTAAAATCAGATTTAGGTGCAATTTCGGTTGAAGTTTCAAAATGTGTTTGGTCATAGTTTTTTTAAAAATATATCTCATTTTTATTATTTATTTTAAAAAATATGAAATATGATTTATATTTATAAGTTCTAAAAACTATAAAAAAATACTCAACTATACCAAACAAACATACTTGCTAATTCCAAATATGCAGAATAACCTTTAGTAATGACGTTCATTATCATTATCACAAATGTATATAATTTATATACAGATAAGTTTGACACTAAAATATCATTTTTATAATAAACTAGATAATACATTATCCTAAAAGTATAACACGATATTTTAATAAAAACTACTAATAGTAGTGCAGTCACTAGCCATTACAACTCGTAAAATTACAATGTGTTACGAAGATCCATCATTACAAAAATAAAATAAAATTATAATAATGGTAGAAAATGAAAAACCTCATGTATTAACAAAGATTTATAAATCTGAAGAATTATTTAGGAATACATTACAAGCAAATTAAATATTATTCAATGTAAGAGATAATAATCACATTATATATTGGCAAGGGTTTACAAATATGAAAAAAGAAATTATTAACAAATCAAGCAAAACAAATTTAAAGTAAATTCATATTTAATTTGTGTTGAGATATGAACTGATGATGAAGCAAGAAGAGTATAAGTTAAAGCTGTTAGGATTAATAAAGGGCAGATTAGTCTTTTCCAAAAGTTAGTTATAACTAACTCTCTGTTAGTAGGTTCTAGAAGTTAGTTACTCAATGTAATAGGAATGAGCTATAAATACTAGTCTTACACTGATGTATTACTTAGTCTTTGAACTCAAACAATGAGAGTTTCTCTCCTTCAATGTTAGCTCCTTGTTAATGGAGTTTTTCTGTTAATTCTGCTTGATTTCACTTACGTTCATGGTTCATGTTGACCTCTGGGGTCCTTATAGCACAACTACTTTTGATGGAGATAAATACTTTCTTACAATAGTTGATGACTTCTCAAGGATGACCTGGATTTTTCTACTAAAGCATAAATATGATGTGAGCATGTCTATACAACTATTTCTAAGATTTGTTAAGAATCAGTTTGCCAAAACCATCAAAATGAAAAGGACTGATAATGGTACTGAGTTTGTGAATTCTATGTGTGAGACTATGTTTAAGGAGATGGGAGTTATTCATCAGAGATCATGTCCCTACACCCCTCAGCAGAATGGAGTGGCTGAAAGAAAGCACAGACACCTACTTGAGGTTACAAGGGCCTTAAGATTTCAGGCAAAAATTCCATTAAAGTACTGGGGACATTGTGTGCTAGCTGCAGCACATATTATTAATAGATTACCTAGTAGTGTGCTTAACTTTCAAGCTCCCTATGAGAAGCTATATGGTAGGAAACCAGAATTATCACACTTCAAAACTATTGGTTGCTTATGTTTTGCAAAGGTTCTTCCTGTACATGATAAGCTAATGCCCATGTCTAAAACTGCGGTTCATATGGGATATTCAGAAATACAGAAAGGGTACATTCTATTTGACATTACTACTAGATCATTCTTTGTCAGTAGAGATGTCATATTTAGGGAAGAAGTGTTCCCTTTTTCATAAACAGACATCACTGATAGCCAAGCAGTATTTGTAGACAATTTGCAGGCTTCAGATTTCATCATTTAAGACCCTTCTCATCAGGCTCCTGTTACAACTAATTGTAATGAAGATGCAGTTACAACAGCTTCTTCTTGTTCAGAACCTGATTTAGAGGTACCTGATCCCTTGACCACTTCTCAGGCTACTGACATCATTGAGGAAACAGTCCAAGAGGTTCCTGTGCAGGTTGTACCAGCTGATACTAGAAGGTCCTCAAGAACTACACACAAACCTCTATGGATAAAGGGTTTTGTCTCTCTCAACATAAATAAGGATGTGAAGTATCCCTTATGCAACTACATGAGCTATAGTCATCTCTCCCCTGCCTATCAATGTTATATAGTTGCTACCTCCTCTCTAAAAGAGCATTGTACCTACTCAGATGCAGTTAAGGATCCTAGATGGGTTGATGCTATGAAAACTGAGATTCAAGCCTTATAAGACAACAACACTTGGGAGATCACAGATTTACCCCAAGGAAAGAAGTTTATAGGTTGCATGTGGATATATAAGATTAAGTACAAATCTATAGAGGAAGTTGAGAGGTTTAAAGCCAGGTTGGTAGCTAAGGGTATAGCCAACAAGAGGGTATTAATTACAAGGAAACTTTCTCACCAGTTGTTAAGATGGTGACTGTGAGATATATTGTTTCTCTTGCATCTTAATGGCATTGGCATATTCATCAGATGGATGTTTTTAATGCTTTGTTGCAGGGGATCTAGAGGATGAAATATATATGCATCTTTCTCAAGGTTTTGTCAGTTAAAGGGAGAAGGTGTGTAGACTGACAAAGTCATTGTATGGGCTCAAGAAAGCTCCAAGGCAGTGGAATCACATGATGACTTAAGCTCTTGTTTCCCTTAAGATCAAACAAAGCTAATATGATTACGCATTGTTCATCAACAATTCACAAGCTGGAATTTGTATTGTGCTAGTCTATGTGGATGATATGTTAATTACTAGCAGCAGTCTTGAATTAATAGAAGACATTAAACAGGCACTACAAAAGGCTTTCAAGATGAAGGACCTAGGTGAACTAAAGTATTTCCTAAGTATTGAGTTTGGTAAATCAACAGATGGTATATTGATGCATCAAAGGAAGTATGCTCTAGAGCTTATAACCGAGGTTGGTATGATAGTAGCCAAGCCTGCAGGAACCCCTATTGATGTCAATGTTAAGTTAACATAAAGACAGTATGATGAGCAGGTAAAACTGAGAGATAATTATGAGGATCCATTGGCAGATCAGACAATGTACCAAAATCTAATTGGGAAGCTGTTATATCTTAACATGACAAGGCCAAACATCTCATTTACCACACAGACTTTGAGTCAATTTCTACAGCAACCAAAGAAGTAACATATGGATGCTGCATTGAGAGTGGTGAGATACTTAAAAAAAAAACCTGGTCAAGGTCTATTGCTGGCTAGTTCCTCAGATGAACTAGTCACTGCATTTTGTGATGCTGATTGGGCTTCATGTCCACTTACTAGAAGATCAGTTACAGGTTACATGGTCAAGATAAGCAAGTCATTGGTGTCTTCCGCTTGTAGTCAGCCAGGATGAGGGTTAGCTTGGGGACCAGCAATGGTCTTCGAGTATCGGCCACGTCCAGGGTGTAGACTCGGGTCGTGACACTTTAGCTAGTATAAAATTAAACAAATAGACACATTCATTCTATATGGGATCCTACATTACAATTTTGTGTACAAAGTTGTAATGACCCGAAAGGTCATTTTGGTAATTTTTCGTGGAAATGACTATTTTGCCCTTTCGGTAGTTGCCTCGAGTCCCATGTTTTGTGGTTGTAAAGTTAGTTTGAGGAAAAGTTGTTAAAAAGTTGAGTTTTTGAGAAGTTGAGTTTTTATGAGTTAAAGTTGGTTAAAAAGTGCTTTTTTGAGTTATTTGGAGTTTCGGGACTCGGATCGGATTTCCGTCGATTCCGGCAGTTTTAGAATGTCGAAACGGGTCTGTGTGAAGTTACGGAGTTGAATTTGGAGTTGAAACGAAGAATTGAGGTCCTAAGTTGCTAAAGTTGTGAAATTGTGATAAAGAGTTGACTTTGGTCAACATATGAGGTTCCGAGGCTCGGATTAAAATTCCGAGAGTACCGTTGGTTTCGGGAGGCGATTCTAAGTCTAGAATGAGTCTTGGTTGAATTTTTAGACGCTCCGTTTGAGTTTCGAATTTTTTTGGCGTTAAACTAGTTTCTTGGCATCTTATTGAATTTCGGGTCAAGGAGTCCTCGAATTCAAATTCCGACGGTCCCATTGAGTCCGGAACGTCGAATTTAGTGGGGGTACATATTTAGTTTGTGTGCACGAGATTCCGAACGAATCCCGAGGGTCCAACGGGGACTTAAACTTTGGTGTTATTGTTGTTTCAGCTGCTGTGTTTTTTTTTAGCTGCAACAACAGTCTTTTTTCTTATTTTTTTAAAGCCAAAAACAGTAGCCATTTTCCCCCAACTTGAAAAATACCCATTTCTCCATTTTTAGACTTTGAGAGCTCAAAAATAGGTGATTTCAAGTGGGTTTTCGCAAGGAATTCATTGGGTAAGTTATTTCCAACTTATATCTTTGATTTCCATCGATTATTTATGGATTTTAACATCAAAATTTGATATCTCAACTGAAAAATTTGGGGGTTTTTGCCTAATCCGAATTTAATAGAAAATTTGAGTTTGTGAACTCATTTCAACTCCTTTTTCGAAACGGTTTTCACTATTGGATTCTAAATTTCTTGGGGAACATTTTTCACTAAAAATTTCCAGATTTTGAGAATATTTTTCGGAACGAGATTTTTTTGACCATTTTACCCTTTTCTCCAAATTTCACGATATTGGTGTTGTTAGATTCGTATTGATTGTGAGATTCCATTTATGAATAGATTGTGGTGATTTGGAGCGTGCTCGGAAGGGTAAAAACTCAAATTTGAGTTACTAGTTGAAGTGTTTTGAGGCAAGTGACTTCTAAACTTTGTTAAACTCTTAGACTACACATGACTACTTTCCTAATTGTGTTGGGGAGTAATGGGGATTGAGGATGAGTTTTATTTGTTGATTGAAATTGTTGTAAATGAAAGATGGGGAATAAAACGAGCTAAGTGTGTTATATGTGACTTGAATTTGTTGAATAAGTCATGTGATAACCGATATTGAGGGGATAGAAGAGCATGAGTAAGCTATGATTGATACAGACATTGATGCTGAGACAGATGATGTGTAATACTATGATGTGGTCGTGATATGGTTGTGATTGAGACAGATGATGTGTAATACTATGATGTGGTCGTGATATGGTTGTGATTGAGACAGACGATGTGTAATACTATGATGTGGTCGTGATATGGTTGTGATTGAGACAGATAATGTGTAATACTATGATGTGATCGTGATATGATTATGATTGATGACATGTGCATATTCATTATTCATCTCATGTGTGAACTATCTGTTGCATGAGTTCTGAGACATTGATATGAGGATGGATGGATATGAGACACAGTTAAGACTAGCTCCGGCTAGAGATATATGAGATGGACTAGCTCCGGCTAGCGATTTGGATGCCGATGGGATCTGGTTCCGGCGGTGATACATGGTCTATGTGTGGCCCCCATGGGTTCTGATTTGAGTATTTAGCGCGGACTGATTACGTCAACAGATGTGTATCGTAGGACAGACATGCATCATGACTACATGACATTATTATTGCATTTGCATCGCATTTGACTTCATCTTTGTCTGTGGTGTGTGGATTTTACCTATTTGCCCCTCTTCATGTGATATATGATCTATTTGCTCTTACATGAGGATGTGAGGTTGATGTTGAGACACTGTTGGATATATCTGTTGATTATGAATTGTGTAGTATAGGTTGTTAGTTCGCTGTTAGAATGAAGTTTCGGTGGTTCGGTTGGGATTGAAATGAGTTGTTTGTAGCTGCTAGTTTAGCTTAGTTTAGTGTTACTTGCGAGTACCTGTTGCTTTTGGTACTCACCCTTGCTTCTACACAGTTGTGTAGGTTGACAGCTCTATCAGATCCGACTTATTACTCATCTTCAGATTAGAGCTTCCAGACTTACTTGAGAGGTAGCGGTTCATTCCAGACGTGCCCTCAAGTTATCTATATTTATTGTTTTGTTCTATTCTAGAACTTTACTATGAGACTTGTATATTTTATTCAGATTCCGTATTAGAGGTTTGTACATGTGACAACCAATTTTGGGGTTATGTTGAGTTTATTTAAAGACTTCCGCTTATCTTTCTATCTTATTCTTGTTTTATAAATTATGTATCGTTGAGTTTTTGGGTGTTAGGCTGACGTATCCGGTGGGGTTTGGGCACGTGCCATCACATCTGGTTTTGGGGTGTGACAAAAGTGGTGTCCTACGTGTATTATATATGCCTTGTAGGATACTGTGTCTACTTGTTCAATTTTTAGTTGAAGGTATTATAGTAATTTAACATTCAAGTTAGGAGTTCATCCTTTTAAGGTAGTATATATATATATATATAATATATATATATATATATATATAGAGAGAGAGAGAGAGAGAGAGAGACAGAGAGATAGATAAATAGATAGATATTATCACGTATTTTTACCTATTGCTTCTTAACCTTTCACATTCTTTATTCAGAAAAGTTTAAATGGTTCTATATTAATACTTTTATATTCTTTGTTAATGATTAGTACTAGAAAAAATTGGAGAGTCCCTACTATTATAACTACTGCTACTTGTAACCTTTCTTGATTCTTCTAAGAGTCTTTTTCTAATTACTTTTAGTTGTTTTTATCTCCTATATTTTTGTTTAGCTGGTGCCCTTCAGAATAACAAACATGTGACTTGGTTTGTTCAGTATTCTTTAGTTGTTTTTCTTTGTCCAAAACAATATATTTCAAAATATTTTCAATTTTTAAAAAAAATATAATTAAAAAAAGTTTGTAAAAACTTAATTAATGAGATCTTTTTATGATTTACTAGCTTTGGAATAATCAAGGAACACACATTTGAGAATACGAGGGGCTATTATCTTTCACATGATAAATTTCGGTGTTCATGGACAATGACATGAAAGAGCAAGAAAAACTAGTTGCTACTGGCTAAAGAATGAATAGTAAATAGGTCATCAAATTGAGTATCTTATACTTTACTTGCACATGTACAAACACAATAGAGAAAGTGACAATTGTCTAATTTATAAGAAATCATCGAATAATATTGAGGAACTAATTATATCAAGAACAAATATTATGATTAAAAATATGTAGAAGATAAAGGTTATTAAAGAGTAAGAATTTTACAATATTTCAAGTTCTTAATATACGTGACACACGAATAAGTTGTATATATATATATATATATATATATATATATATATATATATGTTTTATAGTTGTTGATTTGGTATAAACAATTTAGAACATATGTCAATTAATGGATGGACTGCAAATATACATTTATATATGTTTTATAGTTGTTGATTTGGTATAACCAATTTAGAACATATGCCAATTAATGGATGGACTGCAAATAAACATTTTCTGAGATCTATAAAAATTTCTTTAATTCTCATGTCTTATATTTGTTGATTTGATTTAAACAATTTAGAACATATGCCAATTAATGGATGGACAGCAAATATATATTCTCTGAGATGCCTTCATCTCTAAAAATTTCTTTAATTGTCATTGCATGTCTTAGATTTGTATGTTTTATATTTTACTCTTATATTAGAAATGGCTTGTTTCAACATGTCTGTTTTACAGGTTTAGGAGGTATTTTAGTGTTTTCAATTCTCTATTATTACTACATGTCTTCTTGCTGTGTTTTCAATAATTCTCCGAGATGCCTTCATCAATAAAGGGTTTTTTAAGAGAAAATTTTAGAAATAACAATGATAATCAATATAATAAGGTTTTATAGTTATAGTTTTGATAATTGTGCTTCATAACTATAGTTTCGTTTGTTATGAAGGCTGAGGTTTGTATATATCGCTTGGAATGTACAAATAGGGTAAGTATATATACAAATTTTGTATTTATACATTTAGGATTTTTTAGAATTTTGTTTGTACACTTTGCTTGTTGTCACGACCCAGGGGTACCCCTAGACGTAACACGGCGTACTTGACCCCGAAGGGGTCTCATACAAGCCCTTAGCATATTCATAACATAAGACATGGTAATGATGCGGAAATATTTAAAACTTTTACAATAGAAGTCTTTCCATAAAAGAAAATCATACGAGTCTAGACCTTGTCTCATACACCATCTAAAACAATAGAGTACAATCTTAGGGACATAGCCCTTTTCATCAATAGTCTTGAAAATATTTTTTGGGGGCCTCAAAAATTATGGGGCCCCAAGCGATGGCTTTAGTGGCCTAGTGGTTAAGACGGCCCTGCATCACCGTGATGAAGAACTTCCTTCAGGTTCATTTGTAGCTACTTAGTGATTATCCAAACGTTGTCAATTCTGAGCTCCATCTTAATATTTTCTTATAATGTGTTAATTACAGCATCACAAATTGTTGTATCCGAGTGTGTATGATAGTGGGTGAGGTTGTATGCCTTGTATCTACTGCTTTTGATGGTGCTCTTTGAACAAAAATTCCTGTAATTGATTAAGGTAGTGTATGGTGTAGTGTATGGATCAAAGTTTGTTTTCAATAATTTATGTTGTTGATGAAAGAACTAAGAAGAGAAAACACAATCTGAAGCCATGGAAACACCTTTTCAGAAAAAAAAAATCATGTTACGAAGAAGACTTAATAAGTTATGAATAATGTTTTTATGAGATTGATTAGTCTAGAATATTCTAAAAAGAAAAAAAAAGTTACCATTAATGATTGTCTTAATTTGCTTTAATAGTGTTGATGGAGAAAGGCTGAAAATTATGAGAATGAAGAAAGAGGGGAAAGAACTCTTCATATTTTCGGTAACCAAATAAGAATTTGTACAAAGAATCAAGAAAAGAAATCATAATATAAAAATAATATATTCAACGTAATACAGTATATTGTCATTTCAAAATATGATGTTTTATTTCATTTACTTTACCACCGTATATATTTTGTTGTATTGTACATATGAATAGTTTGTTCTTCAAAAGATAGAAAGAATTCTTATTTTGTAATTTCTTAAAAAAAAAATTGTAGTCACGCGAAGCGCGCACAAGTTTTAATTATGAGTCCTTCGGGACGACTCTGTTGGTTTGGAGGGTGGTTATCCGATCCGGGATCGATTCCCCCTCAATGTCTTCTGATTGTCGCATAGGGCTTGCCTAGTGCGGTTTACATTACCTGTGTGGTTTGCAAGATATTACACAGTGAGGGGATTATCCAATGCACACAAAGTGCTCACCCGAAAGGCAGAGGTTGTACCGGCTGGGGGTTATCCTGGGGTTTTAAAAAAAATGTTTTAATTATGAACTTGGACAAGTTGATATTGATAGGTGACATTATAGCTAGTGCTAGTACTCTATCACATCATTTCTTATCCATTATAAATTTGTGACTCAATACACCAATGTTTCATCATACTATTAATTGTTTGTAACTTTGAAGCTTATATTTTAATAACATGAAAGTAGCAGTGGTTGGAGCAGGGATAAGTGGACAAGTTGCTGCATATGAATTGGCAAAATCTGATGTCAAAGTTGTGGTTTATGAGAAGGAACATTATCTAGGTGGCCATGCTAAGGTGTGTATTGAATTATAATTTAAATGTCTATGCATATCATCATGTTAGATAAGATTTGCAAATTCATGTAGTCACTAATGAAGTTTGAGCGACTAAATTATTAAATCATATCAAACTAATTAAGTGAGTATATGTATATTTAGCCAACTCGAAATAACTTTAAATATGTTACTAAAAGTTAACATTTTTACTCTCCGATAAATATTTAATAAGTAACATTGTTACTCTCATATGATTTTACAGGAAACTTATTCGAACCTGATAGAATATTTTGAGTTGCTTGGAGTTAATATGAACATCTCTGATATGTCATTCTCAGTGAGCTTAGACCAAGGCCGTGGTTGTGAATGGGGTACTCGAAATGGATTCTCTAGTTTGTTTGCACAGAAGAAGAATGTACTGAATCCATATTTTTGTGGAGCATATCAAGGTATGAATCTCTTTTTAATAAGAGTGTTGAGAGTTGCTTCAAGATATCTGTTCCCTTGTAACCTGCTTTTGTGCCTAGTCTACAGTTGGACTCTTCAACTTTGTTCAATTTAGTGAACCAGTTTCTCTAACTGTTAGTCCTGTAATATTTCAGCTTATAAGTTTAATTTGAATCTGTTTATCCCAATTACGTTCTATTTTGATGAAATCGATATTTAGGGGACTAAACTAGCTGCCAAGCTATTTTCGCAGAGAGAATTTTAGTTTTCTTTCCACTTCCCTTTAGTGCACAAACTTTATTTTCCGCTTTGTGCTTCACTGCTTATTGATGTATATTTGCTGCAATATTTCAGGCTATGGCTTCCATGAGGATGGACTTAAGGTAGTATATACTACTTCTGTTAATAACAAGCTAAAAACAAATTTGGAGTCTTTTGCAGTTTTTGTTCTTATATAGATGATTGTCCTCCTCAGGCTGGTGTGGCTGCTGCAGATGGCATGCTTAGAAGGACTTGTTGTATTCTGGATAACCCCAAGCATATGGTACCAACCTGGCCTGAAACTGGAGCACGCCTCCTCGTTACTAGATTTCTCAAAAGTTTCATTCAAACAGGATGCATAATGTGAGTGATGATAGTTTCACCTTGTATTACTTTAATCCCAAACAGGATATACATATGTACTTTTGTTATTATATTATTCATAGCTTCAAAATTGGCTTTACCATTCATGCTAATGCCAGAATATTACTAGGAAGATTTTTGAGCTTTTAATAACTTTATTTATATGTTATAATATACAGCTTGTTGGAAGAAGGAGGCAAAATTTTCACCTTCCAAGGAACAGAGAAGAAATGCTCTCTCAAAGTTTCTCTTAGAGTTCATAATACCATATGCTTAGGGTTATCCAGAATACAACAATTCCTTCTAAGCTTAACCAATCTCTTACAGGTTGCAACTCGAGCTAACTTAGGGATTGCTGATGCTTTTATTCATGGGGATATCTCCTTTGTTAATAAGAATGAAGGTCTTCTTAATCTTTTCATGGTGGGGGAATGGCTCGATATCTTTGTAAATAGATATTTATCGGTACTTAGCTTACTAATATCTTTTGCAGATATATGTTGCCAACAGAGATTTGAAAGCATCTGTTAAAAGGTAAAATAGTTTACTTACTGACCTGAAATCAAGAAACACATACTTGTGTTCATATGTTAAAGTTTGTCATCATTTTGTGTGGCTCGAGAGGCTGGTGGACACCACTACTAGATCTGTCATCTGCAAAATATTTCATTGGACATGTTTCAAATCGAAACACCCTGACTCAGGCTCGTCGGAATATCTCTCTGTAACATCCGACAATTTAAAAATGAATATGAAGAAGCTTGAAATTTGGAAATAGTCATTTTTGGAAAAATTTAAAATCTGGAAAATTTGGCTAAGTGTGGAAATCAGTGAGTTTTTGGCCAACTTTGAGCAGTCATAACTCCTAGATCAGGATTATTTAGGAGTATTTCCAGTTATGGTTTCGAAGCTTGTGGAACGATCTTTCCAACGCCACTGAGTTTTCTCGATTCCGAGTTCGTATGAGCGAGTTATGATCTTTGAAAGTTGGGCAGTTGGCAGGGATTCCGTTCCGGAAATTTAAGGGCATTTTGGTCTTTTCACAAATAATTTCTTTTGAGCTTATATTGTTGTATTAGGCTGATATTTGGATCATTTTGTCCCATTTTGAAAGAGAAAGAGTTAGGGTTCAAGAGAAGAAGAAGAGAAGAAGGAGAAGAAGAAGAGAAGAAAGAGGAGATCAACAAGATTTGTCAAGATCATTGTGGATTTTCGTCGGGGGTGATCCCTATCAAGGTATGTGAGTCTTTAGTGTGGGTTTATCCTTTCCCCCCACATACCAAGCTCGTTTTTATGATTTGAGAAGAGATTGGATTTGTTGTTGAAGTTGTTGAAGTTGTTAGTTGTTGTTGATGTTGTTAGTTGTGTTGTTGAAGTTATTGTTGGTTGTGGGACAGGATTGGGCTGTGTATTTGAGTTGTGACCTATTGTATATTGAGGGATTTTATGATCCTTAGTGTTGGTTGGTTCATACCCCCACACACCAACTCGTTTTTAATTCCAAGAGAAGATTTATTGGTTGTTGAAGTTGTAGTGGTGTTGTGTTGAAGTTCTTGCTGATTTAGTACAGATTTCTGGCTGTGATTTTTGAGTTGAATCTATTGTATAATAAGGGTCTTTATGATTCTAAGTGTTGCTGCTGAAACCTTGAGGTTGAGAGGGTTTAGAATTGGAAAGAAACAAGGGGAAAAAGTCGGATTTTTGGGGAAAAAGGGGCTGGGCTGTTGCACCTCTCCTAGTGCCAAGGACACCAATCCTTCCCTTTCATTCACCATTTCTTTTTTTATACATGTTCCTAGGTATTATACCTATGTTTCCTATTTGTTTCCAACACTCCAAGGTACTTCCAAAAGTCAAGTAAAACTACAAGTCAAGTGAAGTTAGTTTCCAAGTCAAGTGAAGTTAGTTTCCAATTCAAGTGAAGTTAGTTTCCAAGTCAAGTGAAGTCAAGCTTAGAAGTAAGTAAGTCAAAGCAAGTCTTTAAGGTTTTCCAAGAGTCTTCATTGAGCGTTTTAACTTCATTCTAAGGCTCAAGTTCCAAGTTAAGTATTGAGTTTCAAGTCAAGTCAAAAGTTAAGAGTTTCATGTTAAGTTAAGAGTTTCACATCAAGCCAAGAGTTCAAGTAAAGTAAAGAGTTTAAAGTTGAGTTCTTTTCTCAAAGTTATTAGGGAACTATGTATTCCCAAAGAAGTTTTAAAGAAATGTTTTTACATTTAAACAAGGTTGGAAACTGAGATTTCCAAAAAGCCTTCGGGCTAGTTTTTGAGTAATTATCTCATATCAGCAGGAAGAAATATGTTTTAAAAACATAAGAGCCAGTACATTTTTGGGAGTAGTATCGAGCACCGAATTGGGGGAGCGTTCAAAGAACCCACAGCCCCCATAGAACCATGTTAGCCACCATGGGTAGAAAAGGATCATACTTTTTAGATGAATCCTTTTCAGATTAGACTAGTGGATCCATTAGGCAGTTCAGGTCTTATACCTTTGGCCGGGTATAAGATGCTCTGGCAGCGTGAGGTCGATCGCTGTATCATCACTATAGCTCTTATGTGATGGTTGTCGGTTAGAGAAACTCCCACAGCAGTTATTGTATTTTTCATACACAGAGATTATTGTATTTTTTATATACATCAGTTCATTGTATTTTTATACACATTTCAGGCTTATTGTATCCTTGTATACACACAGAGTTCATAGCATGTTTTAAGCAATCTTTCTTTATATCGCACTTGTTTTAAATTGCCTTATATTGAAAGAAGTCAGTCAGGTTGAGTTAAGTTGAGCCAGGTAAGCTATTCAGTTTCTTCCAGTTTTCCTTCTAGCCTTTGTTGCTTAGTTTTCCAGCTTGCATACTCGTACATTCCATGTACTGATGCCAGTTGGCCTGCATCGTTTGATGATGCAGATTCAGGTACCCCGGATCAGCATCCTGCACGTCGTTGATCCAGCTGAGCACTCCAGAGTCAGTGGTGAGCCTCCTTGCATTCCGGAGGACTCAATTATTTTGTGTTCTTAGTTTTTGTTTTATTAGGATGTTGCGGGGTCTGTCCCAACATCCATCTCAGTATTTTAGAGGCTTCATAGACAGACAGTCAGTCAGTTAGTTTTGAGTCTCTCATCTATATATATATGTAAATATTCTATTTTGAGATTCGAGTTGCCTTTATGGCCATATTTTATAAGTTAAGTTGTTTTGTAATATTGCATTGCATTGAGTTATTCTGTTGAGGTTTCCGCTGAGTTAAGAAAGCCAGGCCAAGGGTTCGCTTGGGGCTAGAAATGGTCTCCGGGTGCCGGTCCCGCCCAGGGTGTAGGCTCGGGGCGTGACAAACTTGGTATCAGAGCACAGAGTTCAGGAGTCCTAGGGAGTCTATGAAGCCGTGTCTGTAGAGTCCTAGTTATCGGTGTGAAGCGCGCCACATCTATAATTGGGAGGCTGCAACATTTAGGAAGATTTCTCATTTCTTTCACACTCATTTAATGCGTTAGAGTTGATCTCTAAAAAGTTTCTTTCTAATCCATGCTTGCGCGTGTTTCAGATAGTCATGCCTCCACGAAGAGTTGGTAGAGGGCGTCTTCCTAGACGTTATGTTGATGAGCAAGAGTTACCCTATGCACCGGGAGTGCAAGATCAAGGGGAAGTTTCTAATGCGAGTTCAGAGAGGCAATTAGAATGTTGAGTCAAGCTGTAGCAAATCAGATTGGTCAGCAAAGAGGAGCTCGACATGAAGGAGCTGACACTTCAAGGATTCGTGAGTTCTTGGGGATGAATCCTCCGAGTTTCATGGGTTTGAGCACTACTGAGGATCCAGAGGATTTCATTGAGGAGTTGAAGAAGATTTTTGATGTGATGCATGTGGCAGATATTGAGCGGGTTGAACTAGCTGCTTATCAATTGAAGGATGTTGCTAGAACTTGGTTCGACCAGTGGAAAGGGGGCAGAGCTGAGAATGCACCACCTACAAGTTGGGCCGATTTTGAGGAAGCTTTCTTGGGGCATTTCTTTCCTCGAGAATTGAGAGAGGCCAAGGTACGTGAGTTCCTCACACTTAAGCAGGAGTCCTTGAGTGTTCATGAGTACATTTTGAAGTTCACACAATTATCCCGCTATGCTCCGGAGATGGTTGCGGACATGAGGAATAGAATGAGCTTGTTTGTTGCTGGGTTGTCTCGGTTGTCGAGCAAGGAAGGTAGGGCTGCAATGCTTATCGGGGACATGGACATATCAAGGTTGATGGTTTATGTGCAGCAGGTTGAGGAAGAGAAGCTGAGGGACAGAGAAGAGTTCAGAAATAAGAGAGCTAAGATCGGGAACGAGTCCGGGCAGCAGAGAGGTAATTCAAACCGTTCCTCCTTTCAGCAAAGGCAAAAGGGACCTGCTCCATCATTTGCTAGAGCACCTGCACCCAGATACAGAGGTGAATTTAATGTTCAGAATTCGAAGGACTTCAGGGCTAGACCAGCACAATCTTCGGGTAGTGTGGCGCAAGGGAGTAGTAAGCCTCCTGTTTGCGCCAAATGTGGTAGGAACCACTCAGGTATTTGTCGAGATGGCTCCATTGGTTGTTTCAGGTGTGGTCAGAATGGACATTTCATGCGAGAGTGTCCAAAGAATAGGCAGGGTAATGGAAGCAATAAAGCACAGTCTTCTTCAGTTGTTCCACCAGACAGGACGGCACCTAGAGGAGCTACTTCTAGTGTAGGTGGAGGAGCAAACCGCCTTTATGCTATCACCAGTCGCCATGAGCAAGAGAATTCTCCGAATGTTGTCACTGGTATGATCAAAGTCTTTGCTTTTGATGTGTATGCTTTGCTAGACCCAGGAGCGAGTTTATCTTTTGTAACTCCTTATGTTGCAAATCAGTTTGAGGTTCTTCCTGAAAGACTTTGTGAACCCTTTTGTGTTTCTACACCTATTGGGGAGTCTATTCTAGCGGAAAGAGTTTATCGTGATTGTCCTGTTTCTATCAATCACAAGAGCACCATGGTTGATTTGGTTGAGTTAGACATGGTAGATTTTGATGTCATTCTAGGTATGGATTGGCTTCATGCTTGTTATGCATCGATAGATTGTAGAACTCGAGCAGTCAAGTTTCAGTTTCCGAATGAGCCAGTCATAGAGTGGAGTAGCAGTTCAGCAGTGCCTAAGGGTCGTTTTATTTCGTACCTTAAGGCAAGAAAGTTAGTTTCGAAGGGTTGTATCTATCACTTAGTCCGAGTTCATGATTCTAGTGTTGAGATACCTCATTTCCAGTCAGTTCCTATAGTAAGAGAGTTTCCAGAAGTGTTTCCTGATGATCTACCCGGAATTCCTCCTGAGAGAGAGATAGATTTCGGCATAGATCTCATTCCAGATACTCGTCCTATCTCTATTCCGCCATATAGAATGGCACCAGCAGAGTTGAAAGAGTTGAAAGAGCAGTTGAAAGATCTCCTAGAAAAGGGTTTCATTCGACCGAGTGTCTCACCTTGGGGTGCTCCGGTTTTGTTTGTGAAGAAGAAAGATGGTTCCCTTAGAATGTGTATAGATTACCGCCAGTTGAACAAGGTTACCATCAAGAACAAGTACCCTCTTCCGAGGATTGATGATCTTTTCGATCAGCTTCAGGGTGCCACTTGTTTTTCAAAGATTGACCTCCGATCCGGCTATCATCAGTTAAGGGTAAAGGAAAGTGATATCCCAAAGACAGCTTTCAGAACCAGGTATGGTCATTATGAGTTTTTGGTCATGTCCTTTGGTTTGACTAATGCGCCTGCAGCTTTCATGGATTTGATGAATAGAGTCTTCAAACCTTATTTAGATATGTTTGTTATTGTCTTTATTGATGATATACTAGTCTATTCAAGGAATGAAGAAGATCATGCTAGTCATCTCAGAACAGTTCTTCAGACTTTGAAAGACAAGGAGTTGTATGCTAAGTTCTCTAAGTGTGAGTTTTGGCTTAAGTCTGTGGCATTCCTAGGCCACATTGTGTCCGGTGATGGAATTAAAGTTGATACTCGGAAAATTGAGGCAGTGCAGAATTGGCCTAGACCCACATCTCCAACTGAAATTAGGAGTTTCTTGGGATTAGCTGGCTATTATAGAAGGTTTGTTGAAGGGTTCTCGACTATTGCATCTCCTTTGACAAAGTTGACTCAGAAGACAGTGAAATTTCAATGGTCTGAAGCTTGTGAGAAAAGCTTTCAAGAATTGAAAAAGAGATTGACTACAGCTCCAGTTTTGACGCTACCAGAAGGTACTCAAGGTTTTGTGGTGTATTGTGATGCATCTAGAGTTGGTTTGGGTTGTGTCTTAATGCAGAATGGCAAGGTTATAGCTTATGCCTCCAGACAGTTAAAGGTTCATGAGAAGAACTACCCAACCCATGACTTAGAGCTAGCTGCTGTAGTATTTGCTTTGAAGATATGGCGTCCATTACTTGTATGGTGTGCATGTCGACATATTCACTGATCACAAGAGCCTTCAATATGTGCTTACTCAGAAAGAGCTTAATCTCAGACAGAGGAGGTGGTTAGAGTTACTCAAGGATTATGACCTGAGTATTCTTTACCACCCAGGTAAGGCTAATGTTGTTGCTGATTCTTTGAGCAGGTTGTCTATGGGTAGCACCGCCCATATTGAAGAAGGAAGGAAAGAGTTAGCAAAAGATGTGCACAGACTGGCATGCCTGGGAGTCAGATTTACAAATTCCATAGAAGGAGGAATAGCGGTGACGAGCAGGGCCGAGTCATCATTAATGTCAGAAGTGAAAGAGAAGCAAGATCAAGATCCCATTTTGCTCGAGTTGAAGGAAAATGTTCAAAAGCAAAGAGTATTAGCTTTTGAACAAGGGGGAGATGGTGTTTTGAGATTTCAAGGTAGATTGTGCGTACCTATGGTAGATGGACTCCAAGAGAAGATTATGGATGAAGCTCACAGCTCCAGATATTCTATTCATCCGGGTTCCACCAAGATGTATCGTGATTTGCGTGAAGTTTATTGGTGGAATGGCATGAAGAAGGGCATTGCTGAGTTTGTTGCTAAGTGTCCAAATTGCCAACAAGTGAAAGTTGAACACCAAAGGCCCGGTGGTTTGGCTCAGAGGATAGAACTTCCAGAGTGGAAGTGGGAGATGATCAATATGGATTTCATCACAGGGTTGCCAAGGTCTCGCAGACAACATGATTCTATTTGGGTGATTGTCGACAGAATGACAAAGTCAGCTCATTTTCTACCGGTAAAGACTACCAATACAGCAGAAGATTATGCCAAGTTGTATGTTCAAGAGATAGTGAGACTTCATGGAGTCCCAATCTCCATTATTTCAGATAGAGGTGCACAGTTTACTGCACAGTTCTGGAAATCTTTTCAGAAGGGCTTGGGTTTAAAGGTGAACTTAAGTACTGCCTTTCACCCTCAGACGGATGGGCAAGCAGAGCGCACTATTCAGACCTTAGAGGATATGTTGAGGGCTTGTGTGATCGATTTCAAAGGGAGTTGGGATGATCACCTACCTCTCATTGAGTTTGCCTACAACAACAGTTATCACTCTAGCATCCAGATGGCTCCATATGAAGCTCTTTATGGGAGAAGATGTAGATCTCCTATTGGATGGTTTGAAGTTGGTGAAGCACAGTTGATAGGACCAGATTTAGTTCACCAAGCTATGGAGAAGGTGAAAGTGATTCAAGAGAGGTTGAAAACGGCACAGAGTCGTCAGAAATCCTACACCGATGTTAGGAGAAGGGCGTTAGAATTTGAAATAGACGATTGGGTATATTTGAAGGTTTCACCCATGAAAGGCGTTATGAGGTTTGGTAAGAAGGGGAAACTTAGTCCCCGGTATATTGGACCTTACCGCATAGCCAAGAGGATTGGCAATGTTGCTTATGAGTTGGAGTTACCACAAGAACTAGCAGCGGTTCATCCGGTATTTCACATCTCCATGTTGAAGAAGTGCATAGGCGATCCTTCATTGATCCTACCGACTGAAAGTATCAAGATCAAGGATAACTTATCTTATGAGGAGATTCCTGTTCAAATTTTGGATCGTCAAGTTCGTAGGTTGAGAACGAAAGATGTAGCCTCAGTTAAGGTCCTATGGAGGAACCAATTTGTTGAGGAAGCAACTTGGGAAGCCGAAGAAGACATGAAGAAGAGATATTCATATCTCTTTGAATCCGCAGATTAAGGTATTAATTTCCTTCTTAGTGCTCTATAAATTATAATGAGCATGTCGTTATTGTTGTTGTGTTTGCATGGTTGTTTGTTGGGTGTTGAGTTGATGTTACACCCTTAGCTTTGTAAGAGTTACCTCATTCGAGGACGAATGTTCCCAAGGGGGAGATATTGTAACATCCGACAATTTAAAAATGAATATGAAGAAGCTTGAAATTTGGAAATAGTCATTTTTGGAAAAATTTAAAATCTGGAAAATTTGGCTAAGTGTGGAAATCAGTGAGTTTTTGGCCAACTTTGAGCAGTCATAACTCCTAGATCAGGATTATTTAGGAGTATTTCCAGTTATGGTTTCGAAGCTTGTGGAACGATCTTTCCAACGCCACTGAGTTTTCTCGATTCCGAGTTCGTATGAGCGAGTTATGATCTTTGAAAGTTGGGCAGTTGGCAGGGATTCCGTTCCGGAAATTTAAGGGCATTTTGGTCTTTTCACAAATAATTTCTTTTGAGCTTATATTGTTGTATTAGGCTGATATTTGGATCATTTTGTCCCATTTTGAAAGAGAAAGAGTTAGGGTTCAAGAGAAGAAGAAGAGAAGAAGGAGAAGAAGAAGAGAAGAAAGAGGAGATCAACAAGATTTGTCAAGATCATTGTGGATTTTCGTCGGGGGTGATCCCTATCAAGGTATGTGAGTCTTTAGTGTGGGTTTATCCTTTCCCCCCACATACCAAGCTCGTTTTTATGATTTGAGAAGAGATTGGATTTGTTGTTGAAGTTGTTGAAGTTGTTAGTTGTTGTTGATGTTGTTAGTTGTGTTGTTGAAGTTATTGTTGGTTGTGGGACAGGATTGGGCTGTGTATTTGAGTTGTGACCTATTGTATATTGAGGGATTTTATGATCCTTAGTGTTGGTTGGTTCATACCCCCACACACAAACTCGTTTTTAATTCCAAGAGAAGATTTATTGGTTGTTGAAGTTGTAGTGGTGTTGTGTTGAAGTTCTTGCTGATTTAGTACAGATTTCTGGCTGTGATTTTTGAGTTGAATCTATTGTATAATAAGGGTCTTTATGATTCTAAGTGTTGCTGCTGAAACCTTGAGGTTGAGAGGGTTTAGAATTGGAAAGAAACAAGGGGAAAAAGTCGGATTTTTGGGGAAAAAGGGGTTGGGCTGTTGCACCTCTCCTAGTGCCAAGGACACCAATCCTTCCCTTTCATTCACCATTTCTTTTTTTATACATGTTCCTAGGTATTATACCTATGTTTCCTATTTGTTTCCAACACTCCAAGGTACTTCCAAAAGTCAAGTAAAACTACAAGTCAAGTGAAGTTAGTTTCCAAGTCAAGTGAAGTTAGTTTCCAATTCAAGTGAAGTTAGTTTCCAAGTCAAGTGAAGTCAAGCTTAGAAGTAAGTAAGTCAAAGCAAGTCTTTAAGGTTTTCCAAGAGTCTTCATTGAGCGTTTTAACTTCATTCTAAGGCTCAAGTTCCAAGTTAAGTATTGAGTTTCAAGTCAAGTCAAAAGTTAAGAGTTTCATGTTAAGTTAAGAGTTTCACATCAAGCCAAGAGTTCAAGTAAAGTAAAGAGTTTAAAGTTGAGTTCTTTTCTCAAAGTTATTAGGGAACTATGTATTCCCAAAGAAGTTTTAAAGAAATGTTTTTACATTTAAACAAGGTTGGAAACTGAGATTTCCAAAAAGCCTTCGGGCTAGTTTTTGAGTAATTATCTCATATCAGCAGGAAGAAATATGTTTTAAAAACATAAGAGCCAGTACATTTTTGGGAGTAGTATCGAGCACCGAATTGGGGGAGCGTTCAAAGAACCCACAGCCCCCATAGAACCATGTTAGCCACCATGGGTAGAAAAGGATCATACTTTTTAGATGAATCCTTTTCAGATTAGACTAGTGGATCCATTAGGCAGTTCAGGTCTTATACCTTTGGCCGGGTATAAGATGCTCTGGCAGCGTGAGGTCGATCGCTGTATCATCACTATAGCTCTTATGTGATGGTTGTCGGTTAGAGAAACTCCCACAGCAGTTATTGTATTTTTCATACACAGAGATTATTGTATTTTTTATATACATCAGTTCATTGTATTTTTATACACATTTCAGGCTTATTGTATCCTTGTATACACACAGAGTTCATAGCATGTTTTAAGCAATCTTTCTTTATATCGCACTTGTTTTAAATTGCCTTATATTGAAAGAAGTCAGTCAGGTTGAGTTAAGTTGAGCCAGGTAAGCTATTCAGTTTCTTCCAGTTTTCCTTCTAGCCTTTGTTGCTTAGTTTTCCAGCTTGCATACTCGTACATTCCATGTACTGATGCCAGTTGGCCTGCATCGTTTGATGATGCAGATTCAGGTACCCCGGATCAGCATCCTGCACGTCGTTGATCCAGCTGAGCACTCCAGAGTCAGTGGTGAGCCTCCTTGCATTCCGGAGGACTCAATTATTTTGTGTTCTTAGTTTTTGTTTTATTAGGATGTTGCGGGGTCTGTCCCAACATCCATCTCAGTATTTTAGAGGCTTCATAGACAGACAGTCAGTCAGTTAGTTTTGAGTCTCTCATCTATATATATATGTAAATATTCTATTTTGAGATTCGAGTTGCCTTTATGGCCATATTTTATAAGTTAAGTTGTTTTGTAATATTGCATTGCATTGAGTTATTCTGTTGAGGTTTCCGCTGAGTTAAGAAAGCCAGGCCAAGGGTTCGCTTGGGGCTAGAAATGGTCTCCGGGTGCCGGTCCCGCCCAGGGTGTAGGCTCGGGGCGTGACACTCTCGTCATTATGACCTGGTAATTAATCAACTTGCATATTATATCACCCAATGTAGGGAATTTCAAAGATTGCTAGTGAAATTAAAGTAGTTAATCCTGCACATACTTTTGCCAATTGCAGTAGATTTATCACTTCCTTCTTGTATTTTTTTCTTTTCCAGAGTAATGAACTCTTTTCACTCTTTCTGGATGAGACAATGACATACTCATGCGCAATTTTCAAGGTTAACTCTCCAAACTTTTTAAATGCTTGCCACTTTTTTCTTCGCATGTTAAGCTACATTTCTTCTTCCAAGGTAATCTAATAATCTATTATTCTTTCCGAATTTTTATAGAGTGAGGACGAAGACCTGAAAGATGCACAACTGAGAAAGATTTCTGTTCTAATTAAAAAGGTATTTCATCAACCAAGTAAAAAACTCTCCTGTTTATACCTAACTTTCAGGCATAATTGGATTCTGTTTCTGTTTTATTTAGGCAAAAATTAGCAAGAAACATCACATTTTAGAGATTGGATTTGGTTGGGGAAGTTTCGCGGTGGAAGTTGTCAAGCAAACAGGATGTAAATATACTGGTATAACTCTTTCGGAGCAGCAACTGGAGTATGCACAGTTGAAAGTTGAGCAAGCAGGCCTTCAGGTATAGTACTAATTATAATGTCTATATGGAGCTTGGCCAATATATTAGCCTTACAGAATTTCTGATTGTATGAATAGAATTGCTATAAGATGAGGCAAGTTATAAAGCTATGAGGAAATTCCACTTCATGTCCATATTCTTGCTTTCTGAACTGTGATAGCTCCTTAAAAAGCCAGGTTAGAGAAGTTATGATGCAAAATTAACTAAAATGCTTCACTATATGCTGCATTCCACATGATCTGTTTAGCACTTGCAAGCCAATTCTAAGGCCAGGGTTATCGATCTATTAAAATTCAGTTCCATGATATATTTTCACAGGATCGAATCACCTTACTCCTATGTGACTATCGTCTAATGCCAAATAAGGACAAATATGACAGGATTATATCAATGTGAGCTTTACTCCATCTACATCTTGACATATTGTATTACTCACTACATGTCGAGTCAGTGTTACAATTGTACTAGTTCATTTTCAGCGGGATGATAGAACATGTCGGTCATGATTACATAGAGGAATTCTTTACTAGCTGTGAGTCTGCATTGGGAGAAGATGGGCTTCTAGTTCTACTGGTAATGAATAAAAGTGAACCCTCAATATAGTCCACTTTGTTCAGTTTTACCCTTCAATTTCCTTCACTGTTCTGCCGCCTTTGTATCTTTATGTTGTTTCTCATAAGCTTTGGATCTACTTAGTTCTTTTCAATACCAGATGAGAGGTATGACAGTCACAGGCAGAGCACAGACTTCATGAGAGAGTATATATTCCCAGGTGGATGCTGCATCCAGACTATGGTAACAAAGAGTTCATTTTAGTGATTTTGCACTAGAGTGCTTGCCAATCTTTCAAAAGAGTTTCCCTGAAAGAATTTGATAAATGATATAAACAAATGCAGTGTAGTGATAGGAATTCATTACTATCAGACACTGAGATGTTGGCGAAATAACTTCCTGAAAAACAAAAGGTAACAAAACTAAAATAAATGCTTATAACTTGGACACCCTTCATGAAATTTTTGGCTACGTCACTGTTAACTAGACTATTGATGTATAACTGTGTCACTAGACAAATTCACGCTTTGGGATTCGATGACAAGTTCATTAGGGCATGGGAGTACTACTTTGACTATTGTGCTGCTGGATTCAAAACACGCACATTTGGAGATTATCAGGTATATATGGTGATAAATCTTTTAAATTATGTTAACTAGATCATCTAAAAATTAAGTAATTAGAGATGATATAAATTTTGAGTATCTTGTTTTGAATGACTTTATTAAAAAAACTTAAGCCATTAGACAGAACAAATTTTTATTTATTTCACCAAATTTGTAAGGAAAACAACTGATCAAGTGGTGCTTTCTTACCTCTGTAGATTGTATTTTCAAGGCCAGGCAATGTTGCAACATTTGGTGATCCTTACAATGTTACTGTGTCTACAGTGTATTAGAGTTTCGTTATTTCGATTATATATTGTAAATTTGTCTTTGCAAATAAATAAGTTCCTCAAAACAGCATTAAAGTCCTAATGAAGACATACCATGTGTCATTAGTTCATGCTGAATTATGTGATTTTCTTGTACTGTATGCCTAATAAAACTTATTAAAAAAGAATGAGGCTATTTTTCGTGATCTTGATCTTATTTTGGGATGTTATGTATGGTGAAAATGTACATGTGTATAATATGTTGGGAGTTCCAAGCTTTTCACAGATGAGTTTGAAAACTCTACTGGTGAGTTTTGCTAAAATTCAAATCTTTTACCTATGAAACTTCAGCACAGTGTGCTGAAGTTTTGCCATTAAATTCCAATAGAAATTACCAATCATACAATAATGGACAACAGGCCACCCGGTCCCCTCATTTGCTGCATCAAAAGCTTCACGTGAGCTACATCAAATCCAAAGGAAAATTACAATTGCAAATCAAATGGTTGATTATAAATTAGACGACAAATAAAAACATACTAAAGAAATATTATTAATATGGTTTGTCAAGCGATCTACGTATTGAAAACTAATATTAAAAAAAATTATAAATATGTTTAGGAGAAAATCTCTCCATAAACAATACTCTTAAATGACTACATTGTGGATGTTATGAGAATAGAAATCTTCAATTTATAGATCTCCAATTTTTTCCTCTAAGGAAAGAATAAATCAAATATGAAAGTGAATTATATTTTTTCTTTCGGAAAAAGTAAAACTCAAATATGATAAGAAAATCAGGGCAAAACTCTAACAAGAATCTGAAAGAGATAAGTATTCATTACTATCAGACAACTCAAATGTTGGCGAAAAAACTTCCTGAAAAACAAAAGGTAACCAAATGACTATAACTTAGATATCCTTCCTGAAATTTCTGGCTATGCCAATACTGTTAACTTGACTATTGATATATAACTCTGTCAATAGCCAAATTCGTGCTTTCATCAGGACATGGAAGTACTACTTTGACATGTAAAATATATAATTAATTTGATCTATTTATTATTGTAGATTGTATTTTCAAGGTCAAGCAATGTTGAAGCATTTGGTGTTCCTTTAGCTTATTAGAGTTTATAATAATTCTCTATGAAATAGGAACATTTAATTCGAGACTATCCCTCGTCGTAATACACTACTTAAAATTAGAAATGACTCCAAACTAATTCATGGTCTAGCATGACACTAAGATTTATACGCTGAATGTCTGAATTTGAAAGATGCATGTAAATTCAAATCTTTACTTAAATAGTCAAATGGAAAACATCTCAATAAATCATGAAGTTATAACTACTATTTGACGGTGTGTCTGAAAACCTCTATTAAGATGAGCTGAAAGTGTATCATAATAAACTTCGTTAATTTCTTATAAAGTTAGGAAAATAAATATTTACATTAACATCAATGAAACACTTAATATAAGAAAAATGGCATCAACATGTGTTCTGCATTGACTTATTTTAAGTATTTTAAAGTTAAAATAGTTTTAAGCAGTTTTATAGTATTTGAATAATTTTTTTAAAAAAAAATTATAAATAGTTTTAAGGTAAACTGATAAAAATAAGCCAAAACTGAAAAGTCAATCCAAATTGGCTCTTATTAAGTATCATGTCTGGAAAGCACATTTGCATGAATAAATATCCTTTATTTTTTGTTTTTTTTTTACACGACTCAAAATTTAGTCGGGTTTCAACATAAATAAGGATGCGGGGTGAAAAATAAAATTTAAAATTTAAAAGGACAAATTAAATTGGACTTTTCCTTGCTCTTGATTTGTCACTTGGGACTCTAGTTTACCAAGTGTAGTCATAGGTATCCATCATGCCACGTTTCTCTTAAAGTCCCCTTGCAAAGATGTGGTTTAAAAAATCGAACTGACTTATTCAAAATGCATGTGTTACTGACTTTATAATAAAAATTGACATTTTCTATTTTACATGGTTATTAATAAATTATTAATAGATTGATTAATTTTATTATTTTACTTTTTGTTCATATTAATTAGTCTCTTGAAAAAATCTGGGTCTTCAAAATTTGTTTAAATTCCAAATTCATATTATTTTAGTGGTAAAATGAGGAAAAAAATTAGTTATATTTTGATTTAATAAGTGATCAAATAATATAAGATAAATACTTCTAATAAGATGTCTATCTAATATGAGACGGAGGTAGTATAATCTTATTATGATTAGCTTCACTCTTCATGGTAACAACTTTGTTGATAACTCAAATTTCATCTTTTTCATTAATTTCCTTATAATTAAAGAGAAATTGAAACTAAATTACTCCACTTTAAATAGAGGTATTGAAGAAAATTAGTAGGGACTCTCCAATTTTTTTCTTGTATTAACCATTAACAAAGAATAGAAAAGTATTAATATAGAAACATTTAAACTTTTATGAATAAAGAATATGAAAGGTTAAGAAGCAATAGGTAAAATTACGTGATAATATCTATCTATTTATCTATCTATCTCTCTCTCTCCATTTTTTTTAAAACTAAGAATGTTGAAACTGTTTCACCAAATCTAAGAAGTAAAACAACTGATCAAGTGGTGCTTCTTATCTTATGTTTCAGCATTTGGTGATCCTTACAATGTTATTGTATTGAGATATGAAAAAGAAAAATTTGGGCTGGTTGACAATTGATATTATTCAGTTATATACTAAGAAAAGAAGCAACAATATGGTTTTGGAGTGGAACAGAAGAGGCAAACCTAACCAGACCAAAAAAGATATTATTGCAGTTCTATCTTACAAAGGGTTCAAAATATGAAGAAATAAATATACAAAGAAGTCAAAGGGAATTTCACATCTACTATATATACATAAAAATAATAATTATTGTAATTTATAATATTTTTACGTTATTTTAAATAATATATTGTCCCAATTTATGTGGCATACATAAAATTTTGAGAGCCCAACAAATTTTATATATGTTTTAAAAATATTTAAATTATTAATTATTATAATTCATTGTACTTTTTACATAATTTTGAGTTTCTTTTCTACTCACTCCTTTTCATTTCATTGATCGGGAAAAAGACTCCTTTTCCTACGGCCTGTTAAAAATAATATAATTTATTCAAAATTTATATTCATTAATACAATATAATACGATACTCCCTCTGTTTTTATTTATATGTCACTATTTTTTATTTTATGTGCATTAATAAATTAAGTAAGTTTACTATTCTACCCTTATTAAATTTTTTTTGAAGTCAACTTTTCAATCAATGAATTTGAACTAATTTATTTTGGATTAATTAATTTGACAAATGAACATGAATTATTCACTTGGTTTTTCTAGGTTGATCAAATATATATTTTCAAGGATAATAACTCAGAAGGGTAAAATAGGAAGAGTATTATAATTTATGCATTATTTTTATGAAATGACAAATATTATGGACCAACTATTATAGTAACGATGACTTATAAAAGGAAACAAAGGGAGTATATCTTAATTTTGTATTTGTATGATACAAATAGAGAATTACGATATACTCCCTCCGTTCCTATTTATATGTCACTATTTTAGATTTCACTTTCATTAAGAAACTAAGTAAGTTTACTATTCTATCATTATTTATTGATTTTTTGAAGTCAAGTTTTCAATCAATGAACATGAATTTATTTATTTCATTATTTAACTAGTGAACTTATCCGCGCTTCGCGCGATTAAAAAAGATGATAAGATGTCAATAATTTTATTAAAATATAATATAAATAGAAGAAATATTTATAATATATATATATATATATATATATATATATATATATATATATATATATATATATATATATATATATATTCAGACGTATAATTGATTTCATAAAGATAAGCGTTTGATTAGTATTCCCATGACTCCAAACAATGTCATAAGTTGTTTATTTGAACCAAATTTTTTTTTATAAACTTACAACAATAAAAAAAAAAATTGTATAAAATATAAAACAAAGAAAATTATGGATAGAACCTAAGATAAATAATAAATAATGTACATCATTATTATGATCTTAATTATTTAAAAAATTGAAGAAAAAAAATATGAAATCAATGTAAAAATTTTCTAACTCTTGTCAACATTCATTCCCACATGTCGATCATCATTCAATAGCCTTTCATTTTACTATTTAAGTCAAACAAAAACATGAATATAAGAATTACTTATCAAAAATATAATATCTTGAAGACTTATAATGTAATAATTTCTACAATGTTTTACCATGTCTTTATTTATAGAAACTACACTATAAATATCGAAATAATATAATGACTATTAATTATTTTTGAGGTTATGATAATAAAAAATTATGGGAGTAATGTAAATAAAGACTATCAAGTTTTAAATTATTAAAGAATATTAATGAATGGTTAATTGACATATTTATTATTTTACAATAATAATAGAGAAATAAAAAAAATGGTAAAAAAATAAAACTCTAGAGCAAATCCTCAATATTTAGAATGTTTGACAAAAGTAATAGAAAGAAAGGCTAATGAAATATTTTAATTAATTAAAAATTTAGCTTTTACAGAAATAGAAAAAATTACTATGAAGTATCATACCTTTTGAAGTATGACAGGTCAAGTATAAGGTGTTCACCCCTACAATTTAGTTGTCCATTAATGAGTGCCTAAACATGTTGAACATCATAAAAAATAAAAAAAAATTCATCAAATCAATAGCGAAATAATTGTTATATAACATGCCACAAAATCTCATATAATCAAATTTAATATTCTATAAAGGGTAGACATATGAGAATTGTCAAGAAATTTTATCACTATTCAAAGCAATCTAAATATATATAATCAAATTACTATTTGCTTCTACATAAAAATAAAACTATGATATACTTCGAAAATAAA
>NW_026020533.1:0-9540 GCF_900185275.1 Solanum verrucosum
ATCTCTTTTCTTTACCCATTTTCCTAGCACCTGCTTCTTTAACCACACCCTGGGATTCACAGTCCTTTTGGTTTTCTGACCATGGCGGACTTTCAACATCCCTAGGTATTTACAGGTTAATCTATCGGGGTTACTAAGAGGATAGAGAACTAACCATTTACTAAGAATAAATCAAAGAGTGAACATGTTAACGAAAATCATAATAGCATATCAATAATATGAACATCATATCACACATAATAACATACACAATAATAACATAGTACATACGCTTAGGGAGAAGATTACTAGGATCTAGAAAACAGATAACTACTTACATGATAATGGTCGGAATGAGGTTTCCCTTTCGGGAGTCCCCGAAGTGACCTTGCAAGTACTTGTAGGAAAATACACTCACACTCTTTGTACACACACAACAAACACTTACTCACTCTTTATTTTGAAAGGGAAGGGGAATATGTAAACTATTACTTAGAAATATTTAAGCTTTTGCTCTCTGCTCTGCACTTCGCTCTGTCTCTTTTCTTGTAATATGGTTCTTATTTATAGAAGTCCATCCGGATTTGAAATTCGGATTTCAATTTCTAAAAACTTTCTTCACCCGGGTGCTCTTTGGGCCCCATTGTCACATGGCTTTGTGAAACCTTTGTTGAAATTGAGTGTCCTTCTTTGTCTTCTTGTGATAGTGGAGTGGTGTCCTTCTTTTGTCTTCTTGTGATAGTGGAGTAGTGGACATGTAGTGGAGTTTCTTTATCATAATGGACTTGTAGTGGAGTCTTGTAGTGGAATCTTGTAGTTGATGAAGGCTTGTGATGTCACTGCTTACCTATTTGTTTGTCTTCTTGTGTTGATGTTATTGCTACGTATTTCTCTAGGTATCCAGGTTGTGTAGTGTTACAGAATCAAAACTCATCCCTGAATCATTGTCGTCATTTGGATCATAATGTTGATTAAACTGGTCTGATAAATTATTTTCGTCACTGCTACTCTCGTGGTCAGAATTTGCTGGATCTGGCTTTGGATTTTCTCGTATGATTTTTTCTTGTACTTCTTTAGTCTTTTCTGTGAGAAATTTGTAAAGGGAACTTTTTATTATTTTTTCTATTCTTTTATTTTTTTTTCTTTTTTGGAGGAATCCTGTTGTCCTTTTACTTGTCTCTGCCATTGTATTGAAGCTTGCCGGCAGAATTCTTACACTTTTTGGTAAAGTGTCAACCATCAACGGATTTGATGAGTCTTTACCCGCTACCGTTTGAACGGGACTAGCTGTACCTTTAGCTGGTACAATAGCTTTTTCTACATTCGTTGGGGAATGTACACCCGTCTCATCCATTTTGTGGGGAGATGGAGAACTCTTATTTTGATCGGTATTTCCAAGTAAAAATCTTATCCTCTCTTGTAATGAGTGGATATGTTGTGTCATTTTCCCTTTTTCTGTTTCTAGTCTTTCGATTGTCTGGTTTAGCCTTTTGAATCCTTCCGTCATTGAGGAACAATGATCGCAGAAAATGATTCTGTTTGTGTCTTTCTGAATATTGTATTGCAAAGACGGTCTTGAAATTTGTCTCAAAGCTGGACTGATGAAATAATTAGGCCCGAGAGTTCCTCTAGCATAGTCTAGTGCTTCATTCAAATCATTGAATCCCTTAAAGAGTGGGGTAGGGAAGTCTTTAATTGAATCTACTACTTCTATCCATGTCTGGAACACGCCCTGTAATTTTCCTTGAATTACTACATAAAATCTGAATTTTTTGTCTTCATTTTTGTCTGTAAAATAATGGCTTAAAGAATTTACTACGGACACGAAATAACTGTTGTCTCGAGGAATCTTGTTGTATGCTATCCATAGGTTGTCTATTAAGCATCTTTGAGGTCTATCTATCTTCGTTTCTGGCTTCACCCTGAAACTTAGATTGGATGGAGGATAGAAGATTAAATTTTGTTTTCCAAAATATATTCTTTCCATGCTCGTTGTATTTTGTCTTGTTTGTGGTTGAAATGAAGTATTTCCTAAGAGAGTCTGCAACAAGTCTTTGTCTTTTTGCCCACTTGAATTTGAACTAGATGCTCCGTCTTTATCTGTACTCATGCTGAAAACAAACAGTTAGTTTTCATAAGTCTGCTTAGTTGATCTGCTAAAGAATTATCTTTCCCCTTTATATGCTCTAAAGATATATTGTATATTGATGTAGCGTCTAAAAAATTTAACCATCTTCTTTTACTACTATTTTTTCCTTCTATTTTTTGGTGAAATTTTACAATAGCCTCGCAATCCGTTCTTACCAGAATTTCTTGTTTATTAATAATGTATAACTTAAAACTATTTAACCGTATATAACTGCCAAAATTTCTGCATCTATGCTACTCATATTTCCCTTTTCTTTGTATTTTCCGCTGTGATAAGCGCAAATTTTTTCGTCTTTTTTATCTCCATATTTATTGTTTTTTGTTTTCAAAACTGCTCCCCACCCTTCGAGACTTCCGTCTGTTTCTACTATTGGGTAATCTGTTTCTAGTGGGAGGGCTAAATCTGGTATATCTTTAACCATTTGTTTGAGTTTTTGTACTAGTTTTATGTCTTCTACATTAAATGTCTTTTGTCCATGACTTCCTGTTTTAGAGTATAGGGGTCCTGCTACTTTCCCTAGATCTTTGATGAAACTCCGTGCATAATTTAGTATTCCTAAAATTTTTGCAAGTCTTTAGTATTGTCTAATTTATCAGGCATATCTAGAACCTTTTTTGCTATATGGGGTTGTAGTTTTATCTTTCCATTTCCAATTTCTACCCCTAGGAATTTTATAAGAGTCTTACATAATTCCATTTTTTTTTGCTAATTATAATTCCATTGTCTACGAATAGTTTAAATACCGTTTGCAAATGTCCTAGATGTTCATTTGTATTATTACTAAAAACTAAAATATCGTCTACATAAACTAAAATAAAGTTTTTATAGTCTCTAAATATATTATCCATCTTTCTTTGAAAAATTGGAGGGGCTGTTTTTAAACCGAAGGGCATTACCAACCATTCGAAATGTCCTTCTGGACAGGTAAAGGCTGTCCATTCTATGCTATCTTCATGCATTTTGACTTGCCAATATCCGGACTTACAGTCAAACTTACTAAAAATTTTTCTTCCTTGTATTCGATTTATTAGTTCTGATTTGTCTGGTAATTTATATCCATCCATTCTAGTATTGTCATTAAGTCTTTTATAGTTTATTACCATCCTAGCTTTTCCTCTAGTATTTCATTGTGATTTCTTACCATAAATGCGGCTGACCTATGTTTTGAAGTTGACCTTCTTATTACCCCTAGATTTAATAATTCTTTTATTTGATCTTCAAATTCCCTTAGGTCTTCATTCGTGGATTCTATTGAAGCAGTTTTAACCGTATATTCTGGGTTAATAATATCAAGTCTGCAGGTTTATATGATTGGCTTCCCAGTGCTTCAGGGGTCTTTCTCCAATTATTTCTAGTTTATCTAAGATAGAAATTACTTCGTCTAAGTCTTTCTGGTTTTTTATAACTCCTATATGTGTAATCCTTTCTTAAAATTATAAAGTTCAGTATTATTTCTATTAAATTATAGTTTTTCTCTATTTGTATATCAGATAAACTTAATTCTAATAATTCAATTTCTTTAATGTCTTCCTCTTCTGTACTAACATGTAATTTAGTACAATTACATTCTTTTCCTTTATTACATTTTGATGTATTTGTATTATCAGTATTCTTAATATACCTTGATTTTGTAGGAACTGGTTCTGTTGTTATGGAGGTTTGAGTCATATTTTTAGAAAATATTACTCCATCTCTAGTGAGGAGACAACTTCCGTTATTATGTAGTAAGAAATCTAAGCCTAAAACAAAGTCTACCTAATATTTAAATCTCTAACCCATATTTTTTCTAGTTTATAAGTAGGTTTATAGAAATCTGCACATGTGTTTAAAAAACTTATTTGAGCATTACTAACATAATGTTTGTATATATTTGAAGATCCGTCCATTTGCATGGCGCTTTGTGGTTCGGAAAATTCCTTTATATTTCTATAGGCAGGATATTTCATTTATATACTCTTTGTACACCCTGAGTCTACTAGAGCTAAAGTTTCTATTTCATAGTTTTGAATTCTTATTCTCGTTAATATTTTGATAGTATTGATCTTTTTGTCTTCATTACAAATTAATCCTTCAAACGATTTGTATTCCTCTTTTCATTTAAGAGCTCAATTCCTTCCTTTTCTTCTACCTCTTCTTCTACTTTTTCTTTTCCTTTTCTAATTTATTCATTCTGTTTTCTAAACTATCAATCCTTTTTTCTAGGGACATTAATGTTTTTTCTTTTACGCTTATGGTCTGGTCTATAACTTTAATGTTAAATATTTTATTGATGCACATGAGGCATCCTTCTATATAGCAATTCGTACATTTAGCTCTTCTGTCTTTGCTGGGATATCCTGTACAATTAAAACATTTTTGGCTATCTAGACCTTTCCCTTTTAAAAATTGGTGATCACAATGTAGATTGACAAATGTAAAATCCTTGATGTCCAATTTTTCTAATCCTATCTCATTTATTAAGGTTTCTTCTTCTGAATCAGATGAGTCGTGTTGTCTTCCTTCTAAAGCATCTATACTTATTACTGAATATATACTTTCATTATCTGACATGTATTCATCTACATTTATCAGGGTTTCTTGGAAATCTTCTATGAGTTGGGAATTTCCGTTCTACTATTATTTCTTCCTGGACAAGTGTTAGCAAGATGTTCTTCACTTCCGCATGTAAAACAAGATAGTCTATTTTTATAGATTCTATTATTATTATGTTTTCTTACATGTCTATCTTTATTTAGGTAAGGCTTTTTTGCCGTAGATTTTCGTAGATAATATTTTTTCCTTGGTCTTAGTCTTGGTTATTTGATATTTTCTTCTATATTTCTTATTTGGTGTACCTTGATCATAGCTTTGTGTTGTATATATATTCTTACAAAAACCAGTCTCATTTTGCTTTAATTGTTTTTGTATTTGTATACTTGTACACTTTTCCTGTAATATTTCCATAACATGCTGTATTTTATGTCCGATAGACCAATTAACATTTGGATTTGCATAACTCCTTCTCTTTTACTCCATCTTTCTTCTATTTCTCTTCCTAATGCTCCAGGGAGTTTATTAAAAAGCTTTTTTCCTAAGCTTTGATCAAACGCATTGCCGCTTATAGCGCATAAATAAAAATAATCCTTTAGAAAGTTTTGATATGGCTCCAATTTGTAATGCTAAGTTGTTCTAGTTTTATTAATGCATTCTTTTGCAATACTACCAATCCACTATTAGGGTCTTCTCCTGTTATTAGGCTGTGTATTTTATTAGTGAAATTATATGGATTTGGTCCCATATTTACTAGTTCTTGGAATTCTTGAGGGTAGGTTACCTTGTATGCTTCCCACATTCCTTTGATTGATTCTCCTAAAAAGGTTTCCATGTATCTATACATAGTTTCTGCATCTGTCTCACTATAATGATGTATGTAATCTGCTACTACTATTCCTTTCCACACATCTATTACTGAGTTCCATAATTGAGGATCATGAGCTGCTATGTTTAGTATCTTACCTCTATCTCCTCCATCTTGAAGCTTGATAGGGGCTTCTATGGCATTCTTATTCCTATTGGTCTAACCATTTCTGGTTCTGTTGCCGGGTCTTGTCTATATACCCGATGACGTGGTAAGTTTCCTATAGTATATTCTACTGGTGTTATGGGGGTTGTCTTTTGAAAAGGACTTGAATTAGAAGAAGCGGTTTCCATGAATTCTTTTAGACTGCGTGTTGTCTCATCATCACTTTCTTCTTTTTCTTTTTGTCTATACCCATAATTATCTATTCTGAATTTGCATTCTTTAAAATGCGTTTCTACTATAGAGATATCTATTTTTCCCATTTTACAACCTTTACACTTAAACAAAGTTGTTTTATTTTCTTTATGTAATTCTTAGCTTGTGCTATTGATAAGTCTACTTCGTAGTCTTCTTCATTTATATTTTGAATATTCATACCTTCCATATTAACGGTTGATTCATTATCTTCTAAGTCTTCCTCTATTTCTTTTTGATCTGTATATTTATAATCAGTGAATCTAATTGATGTCTCTCCTTTAGTATTAGTGTATGTGAGGTGGTCGTTTGGTCGTAATACTTCTTTTTTACAGAAATTTTCTAAATTCCATTCTCTACCAGCATATTCTTCTGAATTTATTTTTAAAGGGTTCATTAACTTGATTCCTTTATTTCCCATTATACCTACTGCATCGTCTATCTTTATTTTAAACTTTGAACTGCTGTTGGTGGCTAATTTTCCTATAAAGCCAACACAAACTAAAAGATTATTTCCACAATTCATTTCTTCATACCCTTTGGTCTGTATGCCTATTTTTATGTACTTACCAAATTCTTTTGAATTTATCATAAAATCTGGACTACAGTAAAATATTCCTCCATTGTTACTCATGTCTACTTCGGTTAAACCTATTATTGATCTTTTAGATTCTGACCATCTGCTATCATATAAAGTAATTAGTACTTTAGTACCTAAATTTTTTCTAGTTAATCCTTTAAGCCCTATCACCACCAATCCCATGTGCATGAGATTCATTCGTCTTTTCTGTATTTCTTGCATAGATTCTTTACTAATTAAATTTATACTTTCACTATCGTTTTCTGATACGCTTAACTGTTCTTCTCTATAATGTCTGTATAGATGTGCTGTTGATGAGAAAAAACCTGTATTATAGAGGACTTGTGGATTTAGCATTTTTAATTTATTTTGTTTGAAAATTTCTATGTCTCTATCTACATCTATTAATTCATCCAGCTGGTGACTACTACTAGGCTTAGATGAGTTATTCATAATTCGAGCTAACATATTGTTTCCTAGTCGATCTTGAGAGAAACTGGCCCTTTGTCTTTCTTGGGAATTTCTATTCCTGTTTGAAAAAAGGTCCATGTTTTATCTTTTCTTTTAGGTCTATCCTCTTGAGGAGTTAATTCTACTCTCTTGAGCTGTTCTATTAAGTCTTGTATATCGTTTTCTTGCTTACCTTTTTTAGTAGGGGCTTTATTTTCTAATAAAGTATCTAATTTTTTATTTATTTCTTTTATTTGGTCTTCTAGGTTTTTATTTAATTCTAATAAAGCAAATATTATCAAATTGTTTTGTTTTACGCTTATAGAATCTGTTTTTCCTGGTGGAACGTAATCAGATAAACCTTCAGGGTTAGCTTGAAATTGTGCTGTTTTTCTAAGGACTTCTTGGTAAAAGAGGTTGTTCATGAAAGGGTTAAGTCTTTAAGTTTACTTAGTTCTTTCTTAATTTCTTTTGTCTCTTTATAAAGGTTTTCTATCTGGCTATTTAGTATTTCTAAAGGATTGTTATCAGTTATCTTATTTACTACTATGTTTTGTACCTTTGAAATTATATCTAGTTGCTGATTTTTTAGAAAATCAAAATTTTGTTCTATCTTTTCTAATGATTTATTTTGTCTTTGTTGCCAGGTTTCTATGGTTTCTATTATCTTTAGAAATCTATCGTCTTTTGACTGACTATGTTCTGCTAAATTTATTATTAGATCTGTAACCGTATTTAAATGTTGATTCTCACTATGTAAAATATGGTCTCCTTCTGCGAAGTTACACTTAAGTAGTGATCCAAATTTTAGTCTTCGATACTTCTTTTCTGAAACTATTTCTAAATCTAAGTATTCTAATCTCTTAATACTTCCTATTATGCTAAATATAGAGTTCTGTTTTTGCAATCTTGTGTTTCTATTCTAATTTCTTTTATATAGTGATAAACTCTTGCTCCTATAGTAGGTATTTGTAAATCTATTTGTCTTATTTCTTGATGTATAAAAGATATTTGATTTGGTGTTAATAAATCTGAAAATAACCTAAGTTGTTCTGTATATAGTCGTCTTTGTTCTAACAGAAAATCGTATATATCTATATAGTTCTGTCTTATTTTTAATAGATACCAGTGATATTCCTGGTCAATTATGATCTGTTTTTCGTATGGCCTAAATTTTTTCCTATATAGTCTAGATGACATATACTTAAACTAGAATGAGTACTACGCTTATTTAACCTAAGAGAAAATTTAAATTACTAATATAATTTCTTTGAACTTCTATACGTCTATTTGCGTTTTGGATGTTACTATCTATACTATGTAGTTCCCACTTTAAAGCACTTAATAACTCTGGGTTGACTAGGGTTGGTCGATTCGAAGAATATAAACCCCCGTGGTTACAAAGTCTGTCTGTTAGGTCTTTAGTTTCTAATATTTCTAGATATAAACTTAAACCCTCTTTAATCTTAAGCCAGTCAGCTTTAGTCTGTAATTCTCTATATAGATACCAATAATATAATCTTAATTGGTTAGCAAAAGGGTGTCTTTTCATATATATCCTAAATTGTGTTCCCAAAAATCTTCTTGCTCTGATACCAATATAATACTGGTGGATAATATATTTAGAGACTATAAAAACTTTATTTTAGTTTATGTAGACGATATTTTAGTTTTTAGTAATAATACAAATGAACATCTAGGACATTTGCAAACGGTATTTAAACTATTCGTAGACAATGGAATTATAATTAGCAAAAAGAAAATGGAATTATGTAAGACTCTTATAAAATTCCTAGGGGTAGAAATTGGAAATGGAAAGATAAAACTACAACCCCATATAGCAAAAAAGGTTCTAGATATGCCTGATAAATTAGACAATACTAAAGACTTGCAAAATTTTTTAGGAATACTAAATTATGCACGAAGTTTCATCAAAGATCTAGGGAAAGTAGCAGGACCCCTATACTCTAAAACAGGAAGTCATGGACAAAAGACATTTAATGTAGAAGACATAAAACTAGTACAAAAACTCAAACAAATGGTTAAAGATATACCAGATTTAGCCCTCCCACTAGAAACAGATTACCCAATAGTAGAAACAGACGGAAGTCTCGAAGGGTGGGGAGCAGTTTTGAAAACAAAAAACAATAAATATGGAGATAAAAAAGACGAAAAAATTTGCGCTTATCACAGGCGGAAAATACAAAGAAAGGGAAATATGAGTAGCATAGATGCAGAAATTTTGGCAGTTATATACGGTTTAAATAGTCATTTATAGTTATACATTATTAATAAACAAGAAATTCTGGTAAGAAACGGATTGCGAGGGCTATTGTAAAATTTCACCAAAAAATAGAAGGAAAAAATAGTAGTAAAAGAAGATGGTTAAATTTTTTAGACGCTACATCATATACAATATATCTTAGAGCATATAAAGGGGAAAAGATAATTCTTTAGCAGGATCAACTAAGCAGACTTATGAAAACTAACTGTTTGTTTCAGGCGATGAGTACAGATAAAGACGGGAGCATTTCTAGTTCAAATTAAATGGCGCAAAAAAGACAAAAGACTTGTTGCAGACTCTCTTAGGAAATACTTCATTCAAACCACAAAAACCAAAGACAAAAT
>NW_026020534.1:0-2354 GCF_900185275.1 Solanum verrucosum
GCTTTGACACTCGCCACTCTCCCTTCCCGGCCGAGGCCCCCCTCAATGGGTTCTAATTCTAAGAAGGGGGGCGGCGCCCTGAATCAATCAAAAAGCTTATTGATTTAATTGAAGGGAACTAAGACGATTAGCTTAGCTAGCGTTCCGGGAGAATCTAGTCATTTAAGAACTTCGTTGCCACTAGTAAATTAGACCATCCCCCCCAAAAAGAACTCGGAGCCTAAAGAGAAGAGAGTTCAGTCTACAAGAAGCTGGCAGAGCTTTAGCCATTGGGCCACATCCATCTATCCTAAACAGTAACCCCTTTCTTGTTCGTTCTTCGAATGACGCTAGTGGAGACTAATTCCTTCCGGCTAATGAAGATACTACTCCAGTCTTTCCAGTGGATCCTTCCCTAAGAATGGAACGAACCAAGTTAACCTATACGAGAGTGAGGAATAAAAACCAACAATCAACTTACCGCTTTTGATGTCCCACGATTCTGCTAGTTTAGAAAGAAAGGAGAAGGACACCACCGGAGGCAAGCGCTAGGTCAGAAAAGCGATAACTAAAAAATCTCCCCAAGTAGGATTCGAACCTACGACCAATCGGTTAACAGCCGACCGCTCTACCACTGAGCTACTGAGGAACAACGGACTTAATGTTGGAAGCCGACTCTCGTTCTTTGGACCAACCTATGACCGAAGAAAAATGAGTTCGTCACTCTTTTTCACATACACCGGGAGAAAGGGTTACGCTAGCAAGCCCCTCCCCGGCCGGAGAGCCCCCAGGACAAGGAGGCGGCGATCAACCATCCACTCTCGAGATTCATATTGATCAATAGATCTCCGCGTCCTGCCAGTTCGCTAAGTAGACTCACTCTACCGAGGGGCAACAAAGGCTGGAACTCTTCCTGCCAAAAACAAGGGACCTACTTCTCATCCTAGGAGTTAGCAGGTATGAAAGAGTCCCCTCTCTGTCTGTCTCTCCGAGTTTCTACTACTAAGTAGCACTTCTGCTATTCAATCATAGAATCGATTCCGATCAAGCTGAAAAAAGTAAGCCCTATATATGTTTGTTATTAGTAAAGCGCTAAGGCCCTATCTATAGTAAGGGGCCCTTTCTTGCTCGTTAGCGCTGTTTTTTGATTGCAGCTAGGGCGCCCCTTTTCTTTCTCAAAGTCAACTTTCTCCCTTCTTAGTCAAGCTTTGAAGTCCCTACTTTATTTAGATTTATGGGATATTTGAAGAAGCGCAGGTTTGGAACCCTATACCTATACAAGGGGCTGGTCTCGATCTCGCTTGGTGGTACCCCTCTCGATGATTGTTGACTCAACATTGATTTCGTGCTTGAGTTGGAGGGCTCTCCCTCCATCCATCGAGTCAAGTAATTCGCTATCGGAAATTTCTCCGCCGCCTATCTCATGCCATGCTTCTTCTTTCTCCGAATCGGTTCCTAGTGTCAGTCAATCAAGATTCGCCATCAAGAGAGGGAAGAGCCTTGACTTTAGGTTAGGCCGGTCTCATCATTCACGCAATTCCCCCGTCCATCGATTGATCACGCGAGTACGCATCCAGTCAGCGCATAGCGAATGAAAAAAGCGTTCATCCTGGATTCTCTTCCTCAAGAAAAATGTCTATCAATTGATCCCTACGGTCAAAGTCTCCACTTTTCACGCCCCTCTACTAAGAGATGCACCATGTTGATAGGAATCGGCAAAGACCTTCTTGTACACGTCCTCGAGGGCAGCATTCATGGCAATCATCACTACTTTCTCCCGAGGGCATGGTATGGCTTTGTTCTTGGTCTTGTTTAATAGATGTCGAGTGCCGCTTTTCCCCGTCCGAGAATCTCCATCTGCTCTAAGTGGGCGCGAGCTAGAATCCTTATGTCAGCTTGGTTGTTCAAAAGACTGTCTCTTTACCCCTTGCATCTTCATCTTTTCGAAAGCCCAGACCATTCTTCTGGATCTGCATTAGTCCTATTTCAGGTGCAAAGCCTCTTCAATAAAGACCTCTTTTTTTGATTTCTCCCCCATTTCTCATTTTGTTGATTGAAAGAGAATAAGCGCTATCCATTGAGTAAAGAGAGGGTTTGCTACAGTGATTCGGGCGGTTGGTGGCCCCTTCGAGAGTTGCGGGTCCTTGCCGCTGCATGAGTGTTAGCTCACGCTCAAAACTCCTCCGACACGAGTCCTAGTCGTTGCGCTGCGGTCCGTTTCCCGGCTTCGCTTGCGCGATTTGCACTTCTGATTGGTTCCAGCCATCCCCAACCTTAATGAATGGACTATGAAGGGGTCAGTCAAGCGGTTCGGGTTTTCGGTCGGTTCCCGTTCGCCTTCCCCCCCTCATAGTCATTAGTGGTAGGTGGTCAAC
>NW_026020535.1:0-36585 GCF_900185275.1 Solanum verrucosum
TTACCCTTCACTACCCCATATGCGCCCCAAACTTCACTTACCCAAACTCCGGTCATCCAAACTAACCCACTTACCCAAACTACCCCACTCACCCAAACGCCTTACCTTCCCAAAAATACCAAACGACCCAACATATACCGGTGGCACACACTGCAATCCCTAACATGCAATATGTGCCTCAAGTATATGTAGCGGAAGCTCAACCTTTCCTTAATCCAATGCCAACCTGCCAGAAGTCGATCCATATGAAGAGATGGAGAAAGAAGCAAGGTCAAGAACAGATGACAATGTAGCAAGGGAGATTCGTAATTTGAAGGAAGCTTTCAAAAGTATCCAAGTCCATAAGGGGTTGAAGGTCTTGAATATGAGGATTTATGTGTTCATCCCGATGTTGAATTACCCGTGGGGTATAAGGTACCAAAATTTGATGTATTTGATGGGAAGGGAAATCCTCGAGCTCATTTAAGGTCGTATTGTGACAAGTTAGTTGGAGTGGGGAAAGATGAGGCCATTAGAATGAAGTTGTTTATAAGGAGTTTGACAGGAGAGGCCCTTGATTGGTACACGAGTCGAGACCACAGAAATGGAATAGTTGGGGTGCGATGGCGCAAGAATTCATGGATAGGTTCAAGTTTAACACTGAGGCAATTCCGGACAGGTTCTACTTGATGAAGTTGGAAAAGAAGTCAACAGAGTCATTCAGAGAGTATGCAATGCGGTGGAGAGCAGATGCCGCAAAAGTTCAACCTCCAATGGCAGAAAGTGAGATGACCTCTCTTTTTATACAATCCCAAAAAGATGCAACGTACTATGAAAAGATGATAAGTGTTGTAGGGCAAAAGTTCTTTGAGGTTGTCAGGATGGGAGAATTTATTGAAGAAGGTATTAAAACTGGGAGAATCACTAATTTGGCAGCCCTGCAGGCGACAAGTAAGGCAATTCAGTCGGATTCAATCGGAGGAGCCCTTAAGAAGAGGAAGGACGGTGTGTCTGCTGTCATGACCATCCAGGAACGTAGGCCAAACCAAATGTTAACCTACCAAAACCCATTACCCCAACCTTCATACTATAGTCAGTATACCCAAATTCCTCAACCCTATTATCAACCTTCACCTGCCCCTTACCCAGTTTACACCACCCAACCAACGTATTGTCCACCTAGAGCACCTGCCTATCCAAATCCATCACGATACCAACCCACATATCCATCCCAATCCCACTACCAACAACAAAATCGTCCATCAAATGCACCCAGACCCCGCCCAAACTTTGAAAGAAGACCAGCCAAAACCTATACACCTTAGCTGAACCTTTAGCCCAACTATATGAACGGTTGAGAACTGCAGGAGTACTCCAACCAATCCAAGGACGAATTCCCAATCCCCTTCCTGGATGGTATGACGAGACCAAGCACTGTGCATATCACTCTGGAGCTGCTGGACATGATACTGAAAGTTGCCTTACTCTAAAGACAAGATTGAGGCATTGATCAAAGAAGGAATCATTCAACTCAAAGGTGTTGCCCCCAATGTAAACAACAACCCGCTGCCAAATCATGGCAATGTTCACATGATCACCGTTGATGAAGATTGCAATTGGAAGGAACCATAGTACCAGTCAAGATAGAGAAGAATGTTGAGACATCGGCCTTTATTGCTCCAATAATCACAGTCCAAGTACGAGCGCCAATTGAAGTGGAAGTTTTTCTTCCCAAGCCTAAGATCTATGGCCCTTGTCGCTCAATCATCCCCTTTTGACCACTAATGCAGTTCCTTGGAATTACTCGATTGATGCAAGGGACAAAGGAAAAGGAAAGATAGTTGTAGAAGCTGCTGCTGCAGGAATGACAAGATCCGGACGTTGTTATGCCCCTGAAGAAGTTGTACGAGGAGGACCAAACAAGGAAAATAACCAAAAAAGGGTTGTGACAGAGGCTGAAGTGGAAGATTTCTGGAGGAAGATGCCAACTAAGGAATATTCAGTTGTTGAACAGCTAAAGAAAACTCCTGCTCAAATTTCCTTAATGGCCTTATTGATGAATTCTGCAACTCATAGGAATGCTTTGGTAAAGGTTTTTAAATGAAGCTTATGTTCCAGCTGAGACCACTAGTGAGAGCTTTTCTGCCATGGTAGGACAAGTTTTGGAAGCTAACAAAGTCACCTTTCATGAAGATGAGTTGTTGCCTGAAGGTTTGGGACATAACAAAGCGTTGAACATTACTGTCAGATGTAGGGATAAGTTTATTTCCAGAGTTCTGATTGATAATGGTTCAGCTGTTAACATATGCCCTTTCACTACTCTTCGAGCTTTGGGAATTGACATTGGAAAGATTCGTGAAAGTCATGTAAGGGTTAGAGGATTTGGATGGGACACAAAGGGGAGTCATTGGGGAAATTGATCTGCCATTGCAAATTGGACCTGTGGAGTTCATTGTAGAATTCCAAGTGTTGGATATATCTGCTAGTTATAATTTGTTACTTGGAAGGCCATGGGATTCATATGGCTGGTGCGGTCCCTTCCACTTTGCACCAGACTTTGAAATTTGTGTGGAACCATCAGGAAATTGTTGTTCATGGGAGAAGGTAACAACTCAATATATCCTGAAAATTCAGTCCCTGTTATTGAAAGTATGGAAGAGTTGGATGGGTCTGTATTCCATATTAAGGAAATTGTGTGTGCTACTCAAGTTGGAAAGGCAAATTTGCCACGTGTGCTTATGATGGTGGCCTTGGGAAATGTTGAAGAATGGTTTTATCCCGGGTCAAGGTCTTGGAGCGAAATTGGATGGAATAGTGGAACCAATTCAATTGCCTGGTCAGAAATACACCTTTGGTCTTGGATACGAGCCTACTCCTGAAGAAATCTCGTCGGCCAATCTCAAAAGGAAAAGTGACAATCCCTTACCACAACCTATCCCGCCCTTGAATCAGTCATTTTCCAAGGCGTTTGCTGCAGAAGGATTAGAAGAAGCTGTTGAAGATAACCTCACAGAAGGACTCAAAAACTTGTTCATTGAAGAAACGGAATGCAATATGATTTTGGAGGACTGCACTGAGGCCCCGACCATATGGGATGCCATGCCTGGAGATGCTTTGAACAATTGGACTTGTAACCCGTCCCCGTTCCTCCGGGAATCTTGGTAGATGATTGTATTAGAATTAACAAAACAACATGATTCAAATTGAGGCCTGAATCGTGTTTTTGAATTTGATGTGTTTTGCCTCCGTCTTTTGAAAGCTTAAATGCCAAATCTATGTTACCTTTTTATGCTTTAAATTTTAAAATTTGTCCTTGATTATTTATTTTATTTTTATCTTTTTTCTCTCTTTCAGCAAGCAAACTAATAAATCTGTCAATGCCGAGAATGTGACATGTAATGAAACGAGCGAACAAACCCCGAACAGTGAACAAACTTTTGCAGAATATGAAGAAGATGTGCAGTCTGGAGAGTTGACCAAGGAGTTTGAACATTTTGAGAATAAAGAAAAGCCAAACTTGGATGAAACAGAGACGATAAATTTGGGAGATTCAGCAGAGTTGGTGAGAGATACAAGAATTAGTGTCCATTTGACTTCGTCCCAAAGAAAAGAACTTATTGATCTTTTGAGACAATACATGGACGTGTTCGCATGGTCTTACGATGATATGCCAGGTCTAAGCACGGATATTGTTTCACACAGATTGCCAATTGATCCCTCTTGCCCCCCAGTAAAGCAAAAGCCGAGAAAGATCAAGCCTGATTTGAGTTTAAAGGTTAAGGAAGAAGTCTCCAAGCAATTTGATGCCAATGTCATTCGGGTCACCAAGTATCCCACGTGGTTGGCCAACATAGTACCAGTGCCAAAGAAAGATGGAAAAATCAGAGTATGCGTAGATTATCGAGATCTCAACAAGGCTAGCCCGAAGGATGATTTTCCTCTCCCAAACATTCATATACTTATTGATAATTGTGCAAAGCATGAGTTGCAGTCATTTGTTGATTGCTTTGCAGGATATCATCAGATTCTAATGGATGAAGAAGATGCGGAGAAAAGTGCATTCATCACGCCTTGGGGAGTGTATTGTTATCGGGTAATGCCTTTTGGACTCAAGAATGCAGGGGCAACATATATGAGAGCTATGACTACCATATTTCATGATATGATCCATAAGGAGATTGAAGTTTATGTGGATGATGTCATCATCAAGTCACGGAAGAGCTCAGATCATATAAGAGATTTGAAGAAGTTCTTTGACAGATTAAGGCGGTACAATCTGAAGTTAAATCCTGCAAAATGTGCATTTGGTGTCCCTGCCGGGAAGCTGTTGGGTTTCATCGTGAGTAGGAAAGGGATAGAGTTGGATCCTTCAAAGATAAAGGCTATTCAAGACTTGCCTCCTCCAAAGAGTCGAAAGGATGTAATGAGTTTTCTTGGCCGCCTCAATTACATTAGTCGATTCATTGCACAATCTACTGTAATTTGCGAGCCAATCTTCAAGTTGCTGAGGAAAGATGCTGCAACAAAATGGACGGAAGATTGTCAGAAAGCTTTTGACAGAATCAAAGAGTATTTATCTAGTCCACCAGTCTTGGTGCCCCCAGAATCTGGAAGACCGTTGTTGTTGTATTTGTCAGTGTCTGACAATGCATTCGGATGTGTGCTGGGACAACATGACGAAACTGGAAAGAAGGAGCAAGCTATATATTACTTGAGCAAAAAGTTCACTCCTTATGAAGCTCAGTATACTTTATTGGAGCGCACTTGTTGTGCTTTGACTTGGGTTGCACAAAAGCTGAGACATTATTTATGTGCATATACCACTTTTCTCATCTCAAGGATGGATCCACTCAAGTATATATTTCAGAAGCCTATGCCCACTGGAAGGTTGGCGAAGTGGCAAATTTTGCTATGTGAATTCGACATTGTTTATGTCACTCAAAAGGCCATCAAGGGACAAGCGCTAGCTGATCATCTCGCTGAAAATCCCGTGGATGAAGAGTACATGCCTCTTAAAACTTATTTCCCTGATGAAGAGTACATGCCTCTTAAACTTATTTCCCTGATGAAGAGGTTTTATTTATTGGAGAGGATATTTCCGAAGAATATCCCGGTTGGAGAATGTTTTTTGATGGTGCTGCGAATTCCAAAGGAGTCGGTGCTGGAGCAGTGTTGATTTCAGAATCAGGTCAACATTATCCTATCTCAACAAAGTTCAGATTCCTATGCACAAATAATATGGCGGAGTACGAGGCTTGTATTCTTGGGCTTAGAATGGTTGTTGACATGAATATACAAGAATTGTTGGTTATAGGTGATTCTGACTTATTGATTCATCAGGTTCAAGGGGGATGGAGCACCAAGAATGTGAAGATACTCCCATATTTGTTGTGTGTGAAAGAATTGTGCAAGAAATTCATCAAGGTAGAATTCAAGCATATTCCACGAGCTCAGAACGAGTTTGCAGATGCGTTGGCAACCCTGGCTTCTATGATTCAACATCCAGACAAGAACTACATAGATCCAATCAAGGTCAATGTGCAAGATCAGCCAGCCTATTGTTTCCATGTAGATGAAGAACCGGATGGAGAACCTTGGTATTATGACATTAAGAGGTATCTTAGAAAAGGAGACTATCCAGAAGGAGTAAACAATGTTCAAAAGAAAACACTTCGGAGACTCGCAAATCACTTTTTCCTAAGTGGGGAAATCCTTTATAGGAGGACTCCAGATTTGGGATTGTTAAGATGTGTTAACTCTCACGAGGCAAGCAAGTTGATTGAAGAAATACATGGGGGTACATGTGGGCCACACATGAATGGTTTCACTTTGGCAAAGAAGATTCTACGAGCTGGATATTTTTGGATGACCATGGAAACAGATTGCATCCGTTTTGTGAGAAAGTGTCATCAATGTCAGATTCATGGTGATTTGATTCGGGTTCCACCGAATGAGCTAAATGTGACGAGTTCTCCTTGGCCATTTGCAGCTTGGGGCATGGATGTCATTGGCCCTATTGAGCCAGCCGCCTCAAATGGACACAGGTTCATTCTGGTAGCTATTGATTACTTCACAAAGTGGGTAGAAGCATCTTCATACAAGTCTGTGACAAAGAAGGTGGTGACAGATTTTGTTCGCAATAACATCATTTGTAGATTTGGGATCCCCGAGTCAATTATTACAGATAATGGAGCTAATCTCAATAGTGGCTTGATGCATGAGATATGCGAGAAGTTCAAAATTATTCACCGCAATTCCACTCCTTATCGACCTCAGATGAATGGATCAGTTGAGGCCGCCAACAAAAATATTAAGAGGATATTGCGGAAAATGATTGATAACTACAAGCATTGGCATGAGAGTTTGTCCTTTGCCCTTCTTGGCTACCGCACCACAATCAGGACTTCGACTGGGGCAACACCTTGTCTTTTGGTTTATGGAACAGAAGCAGTGTTACAATGGAAGTCGAGATACCATCTCTGAGGATCATCCAAGAAGCTGAGTTAAGTGATGCCGAGTGGACGCAAAATCGGTATGAACAATTGATGCTCATTGATGAAAAAAGAATGAATGCGGTTTGTCACGGGCAACTTTATCAACACAGGATGGCCAAAGCTTTCAACAAGAAAGTAAGATTGAGACAGTTTGAACCGGGACAATTGGTGTTGAAGCGAATATTTCCACACCAAGATGAAGCTAAGGGAAAGTTTGCACCTAATTGGCAAGGACCTTACATGGTTCACCGAGTACTGACTGGAGGAGCTTTGATTCTAGCAGAAATTGATGGCAAGATATGGCCAAAAGCTATCAATGCAGATGCGGTTAAGAGATACTACATCTAGAGGTTTCTATTTCATTTTCTTGTAATCTTTTTGTCATGTATTGGAAACTACGTCTTGACCTGATTCCCATGGCGGGATACGTAGGAAATCCACATCGGATTTGGTCCTTTAGTAGGTTTTGCAAATTTCCTTTCTATGTAATATGAACTACGCTTGGCCTGATACCCTTGGTGGGATACGTAGGCGGCCTATATCGGCTTCGGTCACTTTATTAGATTTTTTTTATTTGTATGTAGCGAACTACGTATGGCCTGATTCCGTTCGGATACGTAGGCAACCCGAGAAGGGTTCGGCCCTTTATTTCAATTTTGATTGTGTCCTTAGGTTATGTTTGGCTTGGTGCCATAATAGAATAGTGTGCAGCCTATAGAAGGTTTGGAATCATCGTGACCAAAGGACAATGCATCTCTTTCGCAAAAACTAGGACAATTTTTAAGGGTATTGTTGCAAAAAGATATCAAGATATTTGAAGAGTATATGGTCAATCGAATCATCCAACAGAAGAAAGACTTCAGATAAAGGACGTTCGCTTTGTTTCATGATATGTCACAATTTGAAGTTCGACAAAATTCTTTATTGATATATATACATATATAATTTTATCTTATTTTCAAATATGATTTTCAATCAAATGTTTTCGTTTTATTTATTTTCTTGTTATCCATTTAACCAAGATTTAGAATTGACGGAGGTTATGAGTCCAACCAAAGCTGGAAGAAAGAAGTATGAAGAGCCAGACCTTCAAAGTCAATGCGAATCAACCTCCCCCAAAACTTATAATTTTTCTTTGAGTGCAGGTTTATCAGAATTACCAAAAGCTGAGAAGTCAATAACATTCATAGCATCGAAAGGACTATATGTCGAGTGGTTTGAGTTACTTATAAATTTATAATTCGAAAACTTATAAGTAAAGCTTTATAAGTTTTCAAATGTGTTGATAACAAATATTATTTAATAAAACAATGCACATGATTTTTGCTCTGCATAAATGCCTTTAAATGCACTGCACAAATGCTTTCAGATATTTCCAAGCACACTGCACATTTGCTTCGAGATATTTTTCAAACGCACCGCACAAATGCTTTCAGATTTTTCGCATACATGCTTTCAAATACTTTAAACGCACTGCACAAATGCTTTTATATATTTTCAAATACACCGCACAAATGCCTCGCACAAATGCATATTTTCAAATACACTGCACAAATGCCTTCAATTATTTTTCAAACGCACTGCATAAATGCTTCTAAATATCTTCAAATGCTTTATATTTCGCACAAATGAATATCTTCAAATGCACAAATATTTTCAATTATTTAAAAAGGAATTCTACATGGCTTTATCGCTTTCTAATGCATTGCACAAATGCTTTCAGTTGATTGCACAGACGCTTTCAAATATACTGCACAAATGCTTTACCAGTCTGATTTGCTTTCAGAGACCTCCTTTTCATAAATCACCTGGCTTAAAAGGTCTCATTTTTATATCATTTGGCTAAAAGCCTCATATCCATAATTTATTTGGTTAAGGCCTCATTTTCATTAATCATCGCTGAAAAGCATCATTTCTCATGAATCATCGGCCTTAAACCCCTTTTTCATAAATTTTGCAAGATTTTATCTCATTAAGTCATTTCGGCTTGCAATGCCGCATTTTCATAAATTCACACCCAGGAGGTGTTATTTCCATATGTTTATCGCACCATGCTTCATGTTTAATATTATTAACTGTTTTGTCAAGTTTGAATTCTGCAGGAGTTTTAGCACAACGTGGAACTTTATCTAAGCAGTGAACTGGGGCAATTTGTTGAGAAAGTTTAGCTTTCCAACAAAGGTCAAAGGTCTACCTCGAACTCTACTCGATTCCAATCTTAAATACTCTCCTAGATCACAATACCAATAACATCATGATTCAATACTGGAGCAACTTTTGTAAGCTTGCGGCCACCCTGTTCCCAAAATCCTCTACCTCATAAGTTATTCAATGCCCATATTGTCTCATATTCTTCCAAGGTCGTATTTGTTGGTCGGGACAAAATTGGCTTTTACGTCAACTTCTTTGCCCAAAAACTCTTACATAGTCTCTGGTCAAAGAGGGACAAGCTGTTGACACCCAATTTTGACCCTCCATTCTTCTAATTTATTGTTTTCAAGCTTCTAATTTAATAAGTATAAAATAATCCTTTTTCACAACTATTTTTACTACTACGACTATATATCGTCTAAAATTATTAGTTTTATTATCAAAATTAATTACTTTTACACCTTTTTCTTAAATAATCAATTTGTCGTCATCTTATTTCTAGTTTCCTATTTATTTAATTAATTATAAGTCAATATTTTATAAATATATTTTATATTAGTGATATTTTTATTATGTAAATTTTTAGTTGTTATCATATCATAATATATATTATATTAGATATTAAGTTAGAAGCCCAAAATAATTTAAAAGAAAAAGGCCTTTAAATTCAGCCCATAGACCCAACAATATCAGACCAAACTGGTCTGCCCACAAAATTAAATACATCTTAGCCCAAACTCGTCCCAATTTTCGGCCCAAAACTAATTCAAGCCCTAAGCCATACCTTTTTAACTAGCAGGAGCTGTTCCTTTGTCTTCTATCGATAGTTTCCTCTTTTAGTTAAACTCCAGTGATCTTCAAAATGGCAGATACCATCCACTCCAATTCTATGCAAGCCTAGACAACTCCACTTGCTCTCTCTCTTATTCTCATCTCTCTTCTTTAATTTGGTCAAAGGAAAATGCCAAAAACTTCTGCGATTTCTGATGGAGTAAGCTCAGGGATTTGAGTTTGAATTCAAACGGCTCCTTCACTCTTTTGAATCCCGCCAAAACGCTAAGCCAGAAAACCTAGTCTTTACCTATAAATACATCCTCACATCTTTAGCCAGGGGGAGAGATTTTCAGCCTCCATAGAAGCCTTGGCATTCATTTTTAAGAAGTTTTTCCATCGCACGATAGCCCCCTTAACCACTGTGTATTTTGCTCCAAAATATCATTTTGGTTCTATTTTTCTCGATTGAGAACTCTAGTTTCGAGCTGGTCGTTGTTCGAAGGTAGGCCTTAGACCAAAGCATCTCCGTTCACTGCCCGATAACAGGTAATACTCGCCCTTTTCTTTTCCTCTATTTTTGTCTCTGTAATAAAATGTTGTGTGTGCTTTAATAAACTGATACATCGAGAGTGATTTGTTAGCTGTAATGAAGTGTAAAAAATGAGTCTGTGTCCTGTTTGAGATCTGTACAGAGCTGAGTTTGTATTGCCTTGAAGTTTCGAACGTCGAACTTAAAGAATTATCTTGTTTTACGACTAGACTAGATAGCCGCATGAATCCGTTTTTGCTCCAAGTTGTCTTGCATTTGATAAGAAGTTTCTGCCCATGTATTATTAGGAAGAAAGCGATATAATTTTGTCTTGTTTGAGTGAGCTGTTAATCATGTATTTTCTTAACAAAATGCGAGTAAGTAGCTCGGCCATATATCCCACACCTAAAAACTATAAAATTTCAGATTCCTTTGGTATTCTGTCATATCCATATTGTATAGTGATGTTCGTTTGATTCTCTTTAATTTGCAACTTATACTTTTTTTTTTTGGTTTAACAGAAGCATGTGAGAACCAATTTTAATTTTTCTTAGTTAGGTAGTATTGTGTAGAATAACTATTTAAACCATTTGTATCTCTCTTTCACGTTCCCAATATATACATTTAGTTATCTTAAGTAGGTGTATAAGTTATCATTTTAAATAACATCATATAGTATATATTGTCAAGACTCGTACATTATATTTCGTTGTTCATAATAATTCATAGAAATGACACTTCTCTTATAGCTCAAATCTGATGTGTTTAAATTTAGCTTATACTCGAAAGAATACATTTGTTTTGATTTTGTCATTGTTAGTCGGTTTAAAGGTCGTTATTCAATAAATGAGTATTTTATTTGATGCTTGCATATCTTGTGTTTGTAATAATATATACATTGTATAATTTTGCTTAGCTCTATATTTGATTTTCACTATTATTTAAAGTTGAATCGTCTCACTAATCTCTTCTTTACTTTCTTTTTATTTACATGTACATTCGGGGGGTGCGTATGGAGTTGCAATATGACTCCACCTCTATCCAAATTAGAGAAGCAACCTACCTTGCATTTAGCTCGTGTCTAGAATGATTCACTCATTCCAAAAGAAAATCCCGCACTTCCTCCTTATCTCAAAGCTTTATATTTTTTATGCATACATATATGTTGTTATCTTTGACTAACATTTTATACTTTCTTTTGGTACCTATATTTATGTTTTGTTTCAATTTATATTTGAACTTATGCAAACTAATCAAATAAGAACTTAAGCAAACCTAATAGCTCACCTTCCCCTCCTCTAGATATTGGGTTTAATATATTAATTTGGCTTAGAACATTGACCTTTAATTTAGGTTCTTTTGTTGTTTAATTCGTTTGTTAGTTTGAGAAATCTTTGTTTTGCAAAGAAGTTAGACCCTTTTTTATAATGAATATGTATCAACTTTTAAGCTATACTTTTTGATAAACTAAGGTTTTAAATACAACTTTTCTAACACTTTCCACAAACCTTTGTTAAAATTAAGAACAAAAGTGTAAGTATTTGAACTCTAAAGTGATTTATTTTGAGAATTTAAAAAGGGCCGATTTGTATGTCTTTGTTTATATTTAAAAAATGTAAACTTTATAAAATGTCGATATGTCTAAAGCTTAAAACACAACTCTTTTTTTGAATTTTGAGTAGGCGAATTTGAAGATAAAAAGGCTTTCAATTGAATAAAAACTCTTTTATTTTATTTTATCAAGACAAAATATATTTTCATTATCTTTAGCTTTAAGATTTCCTTGTTAATTCAATTTCATAAAAAGATTTTCTTTTAAAACAAAAAGCATTTGACTTGGTTAGCTATTTTGAAGAAAACAAATTATGCATATTTCATTCAAACTCCTTTTTTCTCGCAAAAAAATTAAGTTTAAACTAATGGTTGTTTCATTTCATTTTTAGATCTTTCTATATGAAGTTAGTATATTTTAAGGTTTTTATACTTTAACTTTTTTTAGGTTACTTTTCCATGATTTAATTAATACTAGTTTTTTTCTTAGCTTTTAATGGTTATTTTATTTTCTCTCTAATTAACCTAAGTTTTGCCGGTAACCGTCTTTAACGGATCTTAAAGGATGCCTTACCCCTTCTCTTTAGGATAATTAGAACCCTTACCCAGAATCTTAAGTTAGTAGACCTTTTAATTGAAGTCATTTTAGTATTACTTAGTTAATAATTTAGGTATCCTAATTTACCTTAAAAATAATTAGGTGGCGACTTCTTAAGTTAATTAATTTGGAAATCACCAATATGTTGTACACGTTTTGACCTCGAGTTAAAATAGGGTATAACAAACTCTGGGACTCTTTTGGTTTGATTTGGAACATTTGTTTGAAGTCGAGGCATTTTTCTAGATTTTTCACAGTTCCTTCTTTTTGTTCTTTCTAATGATGTGTCATAGCTACTTCTTTGTTGAGAACCACTTGAGGATTTGTGACAAATATATTCTCTCTCTTCTTGAAGTTTCTCATCTTTGCTACGACATTTTTGAAAGAAGAAAAAAAATCAAAGGAGAGTTGGACCATGGATATATATAATTATCATCTCAACTCATCATTTTTAAGGTGTGACATGAAATGCATGACACAAAGTCATTTCTAATAAACAAACTTTTTTGTTGGTAATGGATGAAAGATTAAAAACTTTTGAATTAAAGATTGACAATAATATTATTTCATTGAATAGTTATTACAATAAAATAAAAATTAGCAAGAAATAACTTCTATATCTAAGCATGCAATAGAAGTTTTGATTAAAAAAATTAGGGAAAATGCATAAGTACCCCCCCAGCCTATGCCCGAAATCCCAGAGACACACCTAACCTTTACTAAGGTCCTATTACCCCCCCCCCCCCCCGAACTTATTTTATATGTAATATTCTACCCCTTTTTGGCCTACGTGGCACTATCTTGTGGGCCCAACGCATGTTGACAAATTTTTCAAGGATAGTGCCACGTAGGCCGAAAAGGGGTAGAATATTATAGATAAATTAAGTTCGGGGGGGGGGGTAATAGGACCTTAGTAAAGGTTAGGTGTGTCTCTGGGATTTCAGGTATAGGCTGGGGGGTACTTATGCATTTTCCCAAAAAATTAGAATAAAGACGAGAATAATTTCCAAACATTTATTGGTGGAAGTGATGTCAAATCATTATTTTATCTGATAAATGATTTTGATAAAAATTAAAATTAAAATCATATATAATTTACAACTTAAATTTTTGTAAGGATAATGTACCTGAAGACGACTTGAAATTTGCTTAATGGTAAGACCTGGCATATTCATCACTTCACGGATGGCTGACGGAAAATATCCTACATGTTTTATTAGAATGTAAAATTAATTTAATCAATATTTCAGTATTCCTTTATCAAGCTGAGATATATATAAATACAAGGGAAAAGGGTCAAAAATGCCCTCCGTTTATAGTTTGGCTCAAAAATGCCCTTACCGTTAATACTTTGGTTCAAAAATGCCCTTAAACTATATGAAAGGAACAAAAATGCCATCCGTTTGTAGTTTGGTCCAAAAATGCCCTTGTCGTTAATATTTTGGTCCAAAAATGCCCTTATTGTTATTTAATGGGTAAAAAATGCTCATTTTTCAAATAAATATTTTTTTTTTAACACATTCTTTTCTAATAATGTTTTTTTAAAAAAATTAGCAAATGTTTATCCTACTTCAATTTAGAAAAAAATAAAAATGAAAACATTTCTTATTTTTTATCGTTATATAAATATAAATTAATGATGGATATACTATTATCTTATATATGACATATATTATATGTCCAAAGGGTACATGACGTTATTCTATTTTAATTGATAAAATGAGATTAAGAAGAAAAAAAATATTTCCTACCTTTTTATTTGTTAAAGTGATTTTAGAAGAAAGAAAACAAGAATAGTGTTCTTTAATAATATTTTAATTAGGAAGAAGATGTGTTTAAAAAGAAAAAATATATATTTATTCGGAAAAGGGCATTTTTGACCCATTTTGTAACTATAGGGGCATTTCTGGACCAAAGTATTGACAGTAAGGGCATTTTTGAGCCAAACTATAAAGGGAGGGCATTTTTGTTCCTTTCACATAGTTTAAGGGCATTTTTTAACCAAAGTATTAATGGTAAGGGCATTTTTGAGCCAAACTATAAACGGAGGGCATTTTTGTTCCTTTCACATAGTTTAAGGGCATTTTTGACCCTTTTCCCTAAATACAATAATTACTACTCCTTAATTCCAAACAGATTGACGTTAGCTATAAGTGTAAATTCTTACTTTATATATATATATATATATACTAGTGAGTCAACTTACTTCCGTCACCAAGTTGCTCCACAACTTCTGTGAATTTGACATGAAGATCATCAGTCCATTTTAAGCAGTCCTTACGCATAATAGTCTTATTTCCTTCATTAATCTCTTTTGTGCTTTTTCGGCCTCTCTTCCTCCTCAACTTATGTTTTCCATTTGATACAACATTGTTATTATTGCTTTGTTCCTCGGTATTAATAAGCATATTCTTCTCTGGATCTCGTTCTTCATCTCCAACATTGATATGATCTCCCTTTGTTTCTACTCTTTTTATTGATTTCTCTCTTTGTGTTTTCTCCCTCCATACAAATTGCCACAAGAATGTCACAGTTTGCTCGACAAGAGGCTTCTTCGAGCAAATGTAAGTTTCATTGTCCAAAGCTTTCTTCACTAAGAATTCATTGAGTTCATCATAGACAACTGCATAATTATATTAAGAAGATAACAATTAAAATTGAATAATATTATATACATTATGCAATAGTTAATTAAAATAACTTACTTTACCGTCTATAATAATAAGTGGAAGATAGAATAATAAATACTTACTGACTACGATGATGTTCAAGGCTACAGCTTGTGCCAGGAGCTCAAAGCAATGTGAATCCGGTGAAATGACATTGATTATCATTGCATCAATTTTTTTCTTTTCTTTGGAAAGCGTTGACATTGCCGCAGAAGCCATAACTTCCGTAACTACATATACCCATGCAATTTGAAATCAGTGAAAATTATGAAAAAATATTGTACACAAAGGTATCATTTGGATATGTTTGTTTGTTATTCAAATTCAACTATGAATTTTCATGTTATATTTCTGCACTTTAATTTTTCAAATAACACATATTAATCAACTTATATTATAAATGATGTGTGCAATCTTAACTAGATTGGATACATAAATAGCTATACATAGTATTTTATTTTTTATTTTATTTTTTTGTAATTGGATTACTAAAAACTAGAGAAGATCCTAAAGAATATATTTTTAAAAACTATTCCAATTTATTTATGACTTGTCAGAAACAAATAAATATTGAATATATATTTATTAGATACTATTAAAGCAAAACATAATAGGATAAAATATTTTGAGGTAATTTTATTTCATAGATATGTAATTAGATGATCTAACAAATATAATAAAACCAATTTTCTTTGTCTACATCCAACAAAAAACAAAAAACAAAAAATAGAAAGGAAAATGTTTTTTTCATGAAAATTAGATCTCCTCATTTTTTTTACTACATCCAATAAAATACAAGAAATATTATCTCAAGTAATAATGATAGACAAATCATCTCTTACATGTCTTTTTCGTGCTCTTTCTCTTCCCTCCCGTCATCCCAATTTCTTGTACATCCATCACTAATGTAGAATTATTTTTCTTCGAGGATAGATAAATTTGTAAAAATTAAAAAGTGCTATGATAACAAGGAAAAAGAGAAGTTCAAGATTTACAAGATAAATGAAATTTAAAAATGGACGCCGCTAAAATCATAAATGAGATAACAAAGAGCATATCATTTCAATCTCTCTATATATATATAAAAAAAATCACACGGCATTTAGTTATTATATCAAAGAAACAAAAAGGTTAAAAAAAATTCTAGAAATGTCACTTTTATATTTATAAGCCTCTAACAATTTAACAGTCTGATCAGTAAGAAATTTTGCTTCATGATGTACCAACAATACTAAAACTTCTTCCGGTGTTCCACATAATATAGAGCTTCCATTGGATTAGTTTTGGACATAAAAAAAATGAATTTATTGGTGAAACACTTTAATGTTTTGATGTATTTGTTATTGCAACTCTAATTAATATAGAGTTCACGTTAATTATCTCTAGAAGCTTCTTTATATAGTATATGTTACTTGCTTATAAGTATGTTTAGAGTGGACTATACATATAATTTTATCTCAATAATACCTATATAGTCCCTCAAATTTGGCAGAATTTGTAAATTGAATACTTAAACTCATCTAGTGATCAGATAGATACTTTTGCTTGGAATATATGCATCTCATAAACACCTAATAACGACATGATAAATTTATGGGTATTGCACACCCCATTGGAACGTAAACGAATTAAATAAATCAATTTCTTCTTCTATTCACTCAAATTTAGCTAAGTAAATTATCTCATTAATTAAGAAGGTGAATTGATCCTAAGCTATAACCCTAGTTATGATTCCACAATGGAATATCCTGATTTTAAACTAAATGATCTCAAAGAATGTATAAGTCACTGTTTCCTTTATTATGAGAAAAACACATAAAACTACTAATAAATTATATCATGTTAACCCATTGTTTATGTCGATAAAAACATAAATATAGCAAATGCTTGATATATAGTAGTGCTTGATAATAATGGTAATTGTGATGACAGAGATGTTTGATGACTGTAATGGTGGTGGTCATTGTGATAACAAAGACGACTAATAGTAATGGCCGATGAAAGGAAGAGGTCCATGTAGTTGTTGTGTCCACCCCTAGCTTCTTAGTCAATGGGCATAACAGGTTCGATACCTACTACAAAAAAGAGAATCCACTTTAGATAAACATGTCTCTACATAGGCAGCATGTGGAATGGCCGAAAGCATACCTTTTTGGGTATATTATCCAAGTCGAGAGTAGAGCTACTAGAAAAGTTGCCTGCTGGAAAACAACTTTCACGTTTGGTTTTGTTGGGACTGAAATAATTAGGTATCATGCAAAAGCTAATAAAGCAAACTTTGAAAGACCATGAGTAATAATACAAACGAAAAATATACCAAAAGACACAAATATTTAACGTAGTTCGGACAACTGACCTACATCCAAAAGAGGATATGAGCAATTCACTATATAAAAGAAAGTACAAAATATAGAGAGGAATAACCCCACACAATTCAATGTAAAAACAAAGAGGTTTACACAAGTGTTAAAGTAACACTTGTGTCTCACACATTCTCCCCCTAGCTACACGCAATACACAAAACTCTCTAAGCCCCCTAGGACTACATTGTGAATGCTATTAGGCTAGAAGGAATACACATATAATTTTAGAGCCATAAACATTTTCCTACAAGAAAAAGAACTAGCCTGTCACGCCCCGAGCCTACACCCTGGGCGGGACCGGCACTCGGAGACCATTGCTGGCCCCAAGCGAACCCTTGGCCTGGCTTTCTTAACTCAGCGGAAACCTAACTCAACAGAATAACTTCATGCAAAGCAAAGTTTACACAACAACTTAACTTATAAAAATCTGGCCACCAGGGCAAACTCAATATCTCAAAATAGGATATTTACATATATACATAGATGAGAGACTCAATACTAACTGACTGACTGTCTATGAAGCCTCTAAATACTGAGATGGATGTTGGGACAGACCCCGCAACACCCTAATAAAACAAAACTAAGAACACAAAATAATTGAGTCCTCCGGAATGCAAGGAGGCTTACCACTGACTCTGGAGTGCTCAGCTGGATCAATGGCATGCAGGATGCTGATCCGGGGTACCTGAAGTTTGTCACGCCCCGAGTTTACACCCTGGGCGGGACCGGCACCCGGAGACCATTTCTGGCCCCAAGCGAACCCTTGGCCTGGCTTTCTTAACTCAGCGGAAACCTAACTCAACAGAATAACTCAATGCAATGCAATATTACAAAACAACTTAACTTATAAAATATGGCCATAAGGCAACCCGTATCTCAAAATAGGATATTTACATATAGACATGGATAAGAGACTCAAAACTAGCTGACTGACTGTCTGTCTATGAAGCCTCTAAAAATACTGCGATGGATGTTGGGACAGACCCCGCAACATCCTAATAAGGCAAGGCTAAGAACACAAAACAATTGAGTCCTCCGGAATGCAAGGAGGCTCACCACTGACTCTGGAGTGCTCAGCTGGATCAACGACATGCAGAATGCTGATCCGGGGTACCTGAATCTGCATCATCAAACGATGCAGGCCAACTGGCATCAGTACATGGAATGTACGAGTATGCAAGCGGGAAAGCCAAACACAACTTAAGCTTGAAAGGAAAAATACGAGAGAACACTTACCTCGGCTCTATACGACTCATGACTAACTGAACTCAAAATATATAGCAATAAGACGCATGCAATATATAAAGCTTGTAAAACAGTATAAACAACTTAGCTTGTTAATGATAAAACAATAACAACTCAACTGCACTTATATAAAAGTAAAATAACTTATGTGGGAGGTTCTTTAACCGACAACCACCACTATGAGCCCTAGTGATGATACAACGTTTTACCTCGCGTTGCCAAGGACCATCATATACCTTGCCGTGATATAGGAAGCTAACTTTACTTAGTGGATCCACTAGCTTAACTTTCGTGATCATCTAAAAAGTATGATCCGAGAAATCCCATGTTGGCGCATGGTTCTTATGGAGAGTGAGTAAATCAGAACTCGTGTCCCCAATTCGGTGCTCAATACTACTCCCAAAAATACTTTGGCCCATAGATGTCTTTAAACACATTTTTCTTTAGTTGAGATAATTACTCAAAACTTTAGCCCAAAGGCCCTTTTGGAGAAAGAAAACATGATTCCCCTCTTACTCAAATGTAATAGTATTTATAACCTCCTTTGGGAAATACTTAGTTCCCTAATAGCTTTTAAAAAGAGAATTTAACTTTAAACTCATGACTTAGCTTGAAACTGAGACCCTTACTTGACTTGAAACTGTCTTTCCTTGAATCAGAGTTATGAATTCAAGGTGTTCGATCACATGTTATGGAGGGATTCTTGAACGCTTAGACGCACTTTGGAGTGTCGAAAACAACTATAAAACATAGGTGTATTACTTTGGAACATGCACGAGAAAGTGAGAAAAGAAGTGGGGAAACTTGGCTGAGACTTCAGATTTCTGGTGACACAAATGGGATTTACGGACGCCATCGACGGACCGTAGATGGACTTACGGTCCGTACTGCAGGTCCGTAGATCGCGTCAGAGATTTTCCCCAGAATTCATTTAAGAAAATGACTAAGTGTTGACCTACGGTCCTGACTTACGGTCCGTAGGTCAGGTTACGGACCGTAGGTCGTGCCCGTAGATCGTTGCCCCAAAACCCAACTTCTGTCTCGATCGACGGTTGACCAGTACGGACCGTCAATCGATCTACGGTCCGTGGGTCAGGCCAGTAGATGGGGATCGATAGCCCAGAATTTGCTGCGAATTGATCGTGATTCAACTTTAAAAGGGTCATAACTCTTAGAATCATAATTCCCTCAACATACAATAGGTTTCAACTTAAATACTTGACCCAATCATGTCTCACAAAGAACAATAACTTCAACAACAACTAACAACTTCAATACTTCAACAACAAATCCCATCTTTTCTCAAATCATAGAATAAACTTGGTGTGTGTGAGGGAAAGGATCAACCCACACGAAAACTCACATACCTTGATAGGGATCACCCCCGACGAAAATCCACAACGATCTTGTTGATCTCCTCTTTCTTCTCTTCTTCTTCTTCTCCTTCTTCTCTTCTTCAATCTCAAGAACCCTAACTCTTTCTCTTTCAAAATGGGACAAAAATGATCCAAAGATCATCCTAATACAACAATATGAGCTCAAATAAATGATTTGTGAAAGGACCAAAATGCCCTTAAATTTCTGAACGGATTTCCCTTCCAACTTCCCAACTTCTACAAGGCATAACTCGCTGATACAAACTCAGAATCGAGTAAACTCAGTGGTGTTGGAAAGATCGTTCCAAGGGCTTCGCAACCATAACTGGAACTACTCCTAAATCATCCTGAGCTAGGAGTTACGACTACTCAAAGTTGGCCAAAAACTCATTTTTTTTTATTTTTTTTTCCAAAAATGACTATTCTTCCAAGTTTCAAGCTCCTTCAAAGCCACTTCAAATTGTCGGACGTTACAGTATCTGCATCATAATAAGATGCAGGCCAACTAGCATCAGTACATGGAATGTACGAGTATGCGAACTGGAAAACTAAGCAACATAGGCTAGAAGGAAATCTGGAAGAAACTGAAAAGCTTACCTTGCTCAACTCAACTCAACGTGACTGACTTCTTTCAATATAAGGCAATTTAAAACAAGTGTGATATAAAGAAAGACTGCTTAAAACATACTATAAACTCTGTATGGGTACAAAGACACAATAAGCCTGAGATGTATATAGAAATACAATGAACTGATGTATATAAAAATACAATAATGTATGTGTATGAAAATACAATAACTGCTGTGGGAGTTTCTCTAACCGATAACCATCACATAAGAGCTATAGTAATGATACAACGATTGACCTCACGCTGCCAGAGCATCTTATACCCGGCCAAAGGTATAAGACTTGAACTGCCTAATGGATCCACTAGTCTAATCTGAAAAGGATTCATCTAAAAAGTATGATCCTTTTCTACCCATGGTGGCTAACATGGTTCTATGGGGGCTGTGGGTTCTTTGAACGCTCCCCCAATTCGGTGCTCGATACTACTCCCAAAAATGTACTGGCTCTTATGTTTTTAAGACATATGTTTTCCTGCTGATATGAGATAATTACTCAAAACTAGCCTGAAGGCTCTTTTGGAAATCTCAGTTTCCAACCTTGTTTAAATGTAAAAACATTTCTTTAAAACTTCTTTGGGAATACATAGTTCCCTAATAACTTTGAGAAAAGAACTCAACTTTAAACTCTTTACTCAACTTGGAACTCTTAACTTAACTTGAAACTCAAGACTCTTCACTTGGCTTGAAACCGTATACTTAACTTGGAACTGGAGCCTTAGAATGAAGTTAAAACGTTCAATGAAGACTCTTGAAAAGCTTGGAGGACTTGCTTGAACTTACTTCTTAACCTTGCTTGACTTGACTCTAACTTCCCTTAACTTTGGTCCTAACTCACCTTGAATTGGATTATGGATTCAAGACATATAATCGCATGTTTACAGATGAGTTCGGGAGGTTTAAATGTATATTAGAGTGTTGGAAACAACTAGGGAACATAGGTATAACACCTAGGAACATGCATGAGAAAGCATGGAAAGAATGGGGGAACATGGCGTCCTTGGCACTCTGCAAGGCGCGGAGCGCCAGCCCTTGAAGGTCAGAAGGCACCTGCTGGCGCTCTGAGTGGCGCGCCGCCCCAAGGGCTGGACTTCAGAGTCCCCTTTGGGGCGCGCTGGCAGGCGCGACGCGCCAGCCCCTTCCCCAGAAAACCCGACTTTTCTCCCTCTTTTCTTCAACTCTAAACCACCCTAACTTCAAAGGTTCAAATCCCAACCACTAGGGATCACAAAATCCCTCAATATACAATAGATTTCAACTCAAGAACACAACCAAATCATGTCCCACAACCAACAAGAACTTCAACAACACAATCAACAACATCAACAACAACTAACAACTTCAACAACATATCCAATCCTTTCTCAATAATGAAATGAGTTTGGTGTGTGGGGGGGAAAGGATCACCCAACACTAAGAACTCACATACCTTGAAAGGGATCACCCCCGACGAAAATCCACGATGATCTTTGACGGAAACTTGTTGATCTCCTCTTTCTTCTCTTCTTCTTCTCGTTCTTCTCTTCTTCTTCTCTTCTTCACTCTCAAGAACCCTAACTCTTTCTCTTTTAAAATGGGACAAAAATGATCCAAAATCAGCCTAACACACAATATAATCCCAAAAGAAATGGCTAGGGAAAAGACCAAAATGCCCTTAAAATTTCCGGACGGATTCCCTGCCAACTGCCCAACTTTCAATGGCCATAACTCGCTCATACGAACTCGGAATCGAGCAAACTCGGCGGCGTTGGAAAGATCATTCCACAAGCTTCACAACCATAACTGGAATTACTCCTAAATCATCCTGAGCTAGGAGTTATGACTGCTCAAAGTTGGACAAAACTTACTGATTTCCACACTTTGCCAAATTTCCAGATTTTTAAAATTTTTCCAAAAATGACTATTTCCAAATTTCAAGCTTTTTCATAGTTATTTCAAATTGCCGGATGTTACATAGCCAAATATGGAAACTGTGTTTTCCTTCTAAAAGAAAAAACCCAATTATGGTAAGAAACTCATGACAAATACTAAACAAATATCTCCATTGGCCTAAATTTCTGACAAAATAAATTTGATCCACCTTCTTCACATAATCTTCAATAACTTGCATCTCCTCTGCAAAATCTATATATATATATATATATATCAACACAAAAAACATCTTTGAAAATATTTCTCAAACAAAAATCTTCATTACTGTCAAATATGTTACAGTTAGAACTAAACCCGTCAAGATGACAACGTATTTTTGACTTGGTTCAGCCATTGGATCATTAATAAAACCATTGAACCTGACTCTGATATCACTTGTTGGGACTGAAATAATTAGGTGTCATACAGAAGCTAGCAAAGCAAACCTCGAAAGACGATTAGTAATAAGACAAAGGGGAAATATACCAAAAGACACAAACATGTATCGTAGTTCGGTCAACCGATCTACATCCACAAGAGGAGATGAAAAAATCACTATATAAACGAAAGTACAAAATCTAGTGAAGAATAACCTCACACAATTCACTCGGAATACAAAGAGGTTCACACAAGTGTTAAATAATACTGGTGTCTCACACATTCTTCCCCTAGCTTCACACAATACACCAAACTCTCAAAGCCCCCTAGGACTACATTATGAATGCTACCAAGCTAGAATGAATAAACATCTATTTATAGAGTCATAATTTTTTTCCTACAAGAAAAAGAACTAGACAAATATGGAGATATGTTTACCTTTTCCTGAAAGGAAAATTCAATTATGGTAAGAACCTCATGGCAAATACTAAACAGATTTAGAGAGCGCTTTTTTCATTGAGAATTCCTCGTTCCTTTTCGTGTGAATTTCCTAATGGCGAATATCAACTTGTAGTCCATATCTATTCCATTTCTCGAACCTCACAAAGTAAACTATTCATACAAAAATACCTTTTACTAATATTAAAACTTTGTTCTAGATCTTAATGATTAAAACCTATTCAGACCAAACAAGTTCTTGAATCTCAAGGATGAGATTATTTTATTAAGTATTAATTACACTTCTTGAGACTTACCAAAAATTTAACGCTAGTCTTAGTTGGCAAAAGATTCTGACACATCACTCGAAATAAAAAGAGGTTCACACAAGAATTAATTGTTTCAATTGTTCAGATGATGAATCCATGTGTTCAAGTAACAATTAATGGTCTTAGATTAATATCATAAGCATAGTTCCTTATTGATATAATTCCACCTAAAAATAAATAAAATTTGGTTTTTGTCAAATTAGTGTTGTTCAAAAAGTCCCGCATAGGAAGAAGAGAATAATTGTTTTCTTTCAAATCTACTATTTCAATAAATTATTCTAGGGATACATAATAATTATTAACCTCTAAAAGGAAAATAATAAGAAAGGAGGATTCTTGGTGAGAAGTGAATCTTACATTTACGCTACTCTTTCCGTCTCATATTAGTTGAACATTTATGTATTAAAACATTCAACTATTAGTTATTTTCTTTTTCTACCTAAACGATGGTGATGGTTAATAACGTCCAAATCCACTCTTCCAAGTGAGAAAATGTACACGAATGTATGCAATATAATTTAGTCAACTATAAGTCAGAGGCAAATTTCACACAGAACAACACATATGCGATCAAGTAAGGATAAGTTAATTAATACCCCAATTAGTACCACAATTTTTTGTTAATTAATCTTTTCCAATCTCTCTTCTTCTTCTTTTTTAACTCTCTCGAGCTCAAATCAAGGTAACTGAGCAAGTCCTAGGATTAGTCACTCCTTGTAGAATTATTAAAACACAAGAATAATTAAAGAAACAATTTGACTCACTTCATTAAAAATAAAAATCATTCAATACATAAGCAAAACAAGAGATTTAATCCAAACATTAATCATTAAAAAATTTCATAAACAAGATTTAAGAATGTAATAATATACTACAATCTTAAACATTCAATACATAATAAGGAAACGAAGAAATGAGTAAAGGTTAAGACATTTCTCATCAAAAGATGAAAATATTTTCCCAATTATAGCTTTTGCCATACAGGAAGATACATAAATGCATTCGATAAGTTATGATTATCATAAATTAACAATATAGGTATAGGCTAATCTATGTTAACAATTAGAGGATCGATAGACCATGACATAATATCAACCCTGTGAGTCAGTAAAATGATAGATCTCGTAAATTAGCTCATCAACTATATATACACGATAGGATTATGCAATTCTCATAGCTTCAGTTCACTACCTAAAACAAGGTAATATCCTCTGCCTCCTTCAATTTTTTTGAGTCTAAGCTGATTTATTTATCATAAATTACGAGTTTTGCACAATTGGAGAAGCGGAGGAGAAAAAAGGTAAGTGAAAAGCTACATTAAACAAGATTTCAGCAAGACAAATATTATGAGAGCAAGAACTTGAAAGGGAGAGAGACAATTTCAAGTTCAAATGAGTATTTCAAATGCATTCTCTTAATTTGGATAAAACATTCCTTTCACTTTCTAATAGCTCAAGCAATTTAAATCATACGAAACAAAATAGTCTATAGAAAATTAAAATGAAAGATAGCAATTTCAATTTGAGAAAATAACTGTCACTGATAAAACTAAATCATCATGTTGATTATTCATCAGGAAATTTGCTATTCTTGGAAATTTGACCCTCGATGTCTTTACCACCTGCACATGTAGAATACCACTTTATGAGCTAATTGAGTGATCATCTGAAAAGTCAATTCTATCGAATTAATATTTCAAATAAATAAAGTGTAGTAAGGGAAATGAAATAGAAGCATAAACTTACTGCCATATTCATTAGGTAGGGTAGCACTTGGAGATGTAGGATTTTGGAAGAGATCACCCATAGGATTGTAATCGACAAATGCATCCCAATATTTCCACTCATTTGGATCACTTCCTTCAATGTCATTCGCAACGATGTTGCTTGGATCAAACATGTTTTGTTCACCAATGTCTTGCTACCTGAAAATTGTTGTTACATGGGTAGGATTGAGATCCAAGCCATAACCATTTTGAGTATGATTATCCAAGCCATATTCACGATGATTCCCACTATTAAACGTCAAAGAAGACCTATAATTAGCTCCCAATAATTGGACCCGACATTCCAAATAACAGATTATGTTGTTGTAGTTGACCACCAACATCATTTTGGGCCGACAAAGATGGGTTGAGGTAGTGGGGTTGAGCCTGAAGTTATGGGTGATGGAGTTGCTGCTGAGTTGAAATAGAAAAAATGTTGTTGGTATTAACTGGTGGGAACTCTGAGACTCTTTGGATTTGATTTGGAACATTTGTTTGAAGACGAGGCATTTTTCCAAGTTTTTTGCAGCTCCTTTTTTTTCTCTCTAATGATGTGTTACAACTACTTCTTTGTTGAGAATCACTTGAGGATCCGTGATGAATATTCTTTCTCTCTTTTCGAGGTCTCCATTTGTTTTCACGACATTTCTGAAAGAAAGAAAAACTCAAAGGAGAGTTGGACTATGGATATAGTTATTATCTCAAATTCATTGTCATTTATGTATGTTTAAAATGCATGACAAGTCATTTTTGATAATATATTTTTTGTAGCTATTCGATGAACGACAAAAATCTTTTGAATTGGCAATATTATTATTTCATTGAATAAACATAACAAAAGAAAATAGAAACTAGCAACAAATAACTAAGCATTTAAAAAAGTTTGTTGCTAATCCTCTTTACTTAGCGAGTGTTTTGATAAAAAAAAATGTGAGGATTTTGTTCTAATAAATGATTTTGATAAAAAAAAAAAAAATTAAGATAATTGTAGAAAAGTGGATCTCAGAAGTGTTCGGTGAAAAATCATTCCAAGCTAAAGATTTTTAATAATCGAGTATCAGAAAATAACTTCATTAAAAATAATTTTTTTTTGCAAAATAATACCGCACCCCCTCGCCCTCAAACCAAACAAACATAAATACATGATAGATATATATTACCACTTCAATTTTTCAAAGATATACATGTAAGTGACTGGATACTTGCTTCCTTGTAAGACCAGGCACATTCATCACTTCAACAATGTCTGCCGGATAACATTCTACATGTTCCATAAGGATGTAACTTTGAGTTAATCACTACTTCAATATTTCTATATCAAGTCAAGGTACACGTAAATACTATAATCACTATTTTGTAATCCCAAATAAGTAACGTTAGCTAAAAGTATGAATTCTCATTGTTTATATAGCTACATTTATAGAGAAACAAATTGTAGGCAAAATTAATTACTAGCAAGGTAAAATTACTTCCTTGACCAAGTTGTTCCACAGCTTTTGTGAATTTGGAATGAAGATCAACAGTCCATTTTGTGCAATTCTTTCTCCTTACATTACCAGTCTTATTAATAACACCGCTACGACTTTCTCCTTCATTAATCTGTTTTATACCTTTTCTCCCTCTCTTCCTCTTCAACTTGTATTTATCAGTTGATACACCATCATTTTCAACCTTATGGATATTATTGTTATGTTCCTCAGTATCAACATGCATATTCTTCTCTCCAAATTGTTGTTCATCTCTTACAATATTATTGTCATAAATTTCATCAACGTTCGTATGATTTTGGCCATTTGCTTCTAAACCTTTTATCGATTTCTCCCTTTGTATTTTTTCTCTCAATACAAGTTGCCATAAGTATTTCACAATTTCCTCGTTGAAGGGCTTTTTCAAGAAAAAATAAGCTCCGTTTTCCAAAGCGTTCTTGGCGAAGAGTCTATTGAGTTCATCACATACAACTGCATAATTATATTGAGAAGTTAAAAATTAAAATTAAATTATATCATACATTATGAGAATAGTTAATTTCACACATATATTTACTGAATTTTATCTGTTATGACAACAACTTTGTTATGAAACAATCATTTATCATATAACTATAACTAAAAACAAGATTAACAATGGATAGATGTCGTCTCTTGACAATAGATTAATGATAAATTTTATAGCTAATTATATTTTTGTGGTATATTAATTGAAACAACTGACCTTACCCAATATTTATAACAAGAAGTGAAAAATAGAATTATAAATACTTACCTAGAGTTAAGGTTACATCTTGTGTCAAGAGTTCAAAATAATGTAAATCTGATGAATTGACATCGATTATCATCATGTCAATTTTTTTCTTTTCTTTGGAGAGCATTGACATTGCCGCAGGAGTCGTAACTGTCGTAACTGTATATATCCATTTAAAGTTAGTGAAGAACATGAAAAAAATATTATACACAAAGTTATCATTTGGATATGTTTATTTTATTTCTCAATCAAATTCAATTATGAAATTTCATATTATGTTGCTATACTTTAACCTATGAAATAACACATATTAATCAACTTATATCGTAAATGGTGTGTGCAATCTTACTAATATACAATATTACTTTACAGTAAATAACTGTAGGAATATATAATAGAGAAGATTCTATAGGAATATAATTCTAAAGAATATATTCTAATTTATTCTTTGACTTGTTGAAAACAAATAAACACTGAATATATATAGATTAAATACTATTAAGGCAAGATATAATAGGATAAAAAGTTTGTAGGTAATTTTATTTCATAAATAAGTAACGAGAGTTTAGAAGATTTAACAAATTATTAGAAAGGAGTTACCAAAAAAATTATGTTGAAAAGATTTAACATAGCTTGAATAAGGAATATAATCGATATTAAATACAAACAAAGTAATTGAAAATGAAACAAAAATAAGTGAGGAAAAAGTCACATGAAAAGATTTTTCTTTTTTTGTCTACACCTAATAAAAGACAAAAAAAAAAAAAAAAAAAAAAAAAAATCAAGAAAATCACATGTCCCTATTTATTTGTTTGTCTACATCGAATAAAAGACAAAAAAATCATCTCAGATAATAATGATAGCCAGATCATCTCTTATCGTGTCTTTATCTCGCTCCTCTCTTCGATCCCTTACTCTTATTTTGTGCCTCAATCATCCAAGTGAATTTGTTTTCTTTCTAAAACGATATATAGATTTGCAAAAATCAAAGATCTATGATTTCAAAATCATTTATGAGGGACCTAATTATTTTCTCCTCCAACACGATGTAACTCTAGGCCGATTGACAAAGAATAAGTTTCCTTTTTATATTTTGTACAAAAAAGTCAAGTGTGAAATAATTAATATAAACTTAAACTATCTCCTTTATGGAAAAATATCCGATAAAATTAGAACAACACATACTTTAACATAAAATTATTGAACCTCTTAAAAATTACACAATCCTTATGGAGAAAGCTAATATGTGACATGGTTACAACAAAAACAAAAATGGAGAGTCTAATTTAATTCTTTATAATCATACAAAATTCATTTATTAACTTGTAAAACGACATACACAAGCATAGAAATAATGTTATGATAACAAGGAAAGGAAAAGTTCTAAATAAACATCATATCAATTAATTCTCTCTATATATAATGAAAGTCATACAGAAATTAGTTCTAGATATATCACCTTTGTATCCATTGAACTCTAGTAAATCAACCATTGGATTAGAAACCAATTCCTCATCTTGATATACCAGCAACACAGAAACCTCTTCAGTCAAATCATAAAAAGGTTCTTTCATTAGATTAATTTGAATTTGTAAGAGAAACACTTACAACTGAAGCTATTTATAAAGTATCATTTACTGTCTTATGAGCCTGTTTAGAGATAATTATATATAAATAATCTTATCTAAATATCTAGATAATCCCTCAAATTTGACACAAATTGTAATTTAGATACTTAAATTTATCTAAAAGAGACCAAATAAATACTTTTACTATTGTCATATACGCACTCATGAACACCTTATGCCGACATGGCAAATTTATGTGTATTGTAAATGCTTGTGTTATTACATTATTGAATCACAATAAAAAGATTATTTCTTAAAAAAATTAAATTTTTGATTGACTTTTATTCCAACAATCTAATTATACAACTTGGGGTTCATTAACTATTTCTATTAATATCAAAATTTAACATTGATTATTGGATATTATTTGAAGTTATTGAGGATGACATTATATTTATTAAGTATTAATTACACTTCTTGAATAGTTGGAAGATTCTTTGACTTGTGTCCATAATTCAATAGTTCAAATGATGAATGTCTTGTCTTCAAGTAACGGCTAATGGTCTTAGATTTAGGCCTTATTTATTTTTGTTCGGATAAATTAGCCCAAAGATATTCTAAATAGAGTATGATATTGTGCACTTTGACCAAGTTAGCACAGTTTTTTTTTTTTTTTCAAAAAGTCTCACACATTATGAAAAAATTACACGAGTTGACAAATATTACTAGGTTATTAGTCATTGAGGGTAGGGTATAGTTTAATTTACTTACTGTCAGTTTCAGTTTTTTTGCCATTAAAAATGAGACCCACCACCTCTTTGTATACCGAATCAACAAAACCTTCATCGGCCTTTGTATATGATTTTATACAAAATCAAATTTATCTCTCATCTCCTCTCCTTTCCTCATTTCCTATTTTTCTCCTAAAATAACTCTTTCACTTCCAATTTGAAATTCGAATTTCACTTTCTCCCTCCAATTGTGTTTTACTTTTTGCAGGTAACCGCCTAAATCGTAGGTGAACCTCTTCTTTTTTTTCATTTTTCAATTGTATATGTATTGTGCTTGTTAGTGTTTGGATAATTTTTTCTCAAAATTCCCTCATTACTTATTAGATTATCATTTTTATAGAAAATAAAATGGATGATTCGACTCCATCTAAGCGGATTACGAGAGGTACGTCATTGCATGTCAAAGTTTTTAATAATCAACCTTCATTTTCACTCTGTTTAACTCAAGATTTTGGAGTCAATGCAGGGTCTATGGAAAAATCTAAACAAATTCTAGAGGAAAAATATATTGCAGAATTGAGATCCAAGAAAAAAATGACCCAATTGCACTTCCAGAAGTCATCAACAATGTCAAGGCAAGCGACATTAAAATTGTTGAAGGAGAAAGTAAGAGGAAAGCCAAAGATAGTGATTCTGAGGAGGTTGTGTCTCCTTCATTAGATCAAGACAAATACAAAGAACATCAGGTATTTGCTTAAAACACAATTGTATATAGATATTTGTATATTTTGTTAGTTATATACAAAATTGTATGTAGTATATGTATATTTTCTGCTTAAATCACAATTGTATATAGATATTTGTATATTTTGTTAGTTATATACAAAATTGCTTGAAGTATATGTATATTTTCTGCTTAAATCATAATTGTATATATATATTTGTATATTTTGTAAGTTATATACAATAGTATGAACTAAACAATATACAAACCTTACATTATTATATATACAGTTAGGTTACACCAAAAATTATCAAATTAAAGCACACCTTTTTTATCGAATCATATACAATTCATATATATAATTGACTTAGTAATTTTATACAACTACTTACACTTATACATGGGATAAGAATTTTACACAATTACTTACGTATATACAATATTATCAATTAAACAATATACAAATCGTATAACTTATATATACAGTAAAATTACAACAACAACAACAACAAAAATTATCAAATTAAAGCACACCGTTGTTGTCGAATCATATACACTTCATATATACAAATTGTGTCATTCAATTTTTCGAACAAAAAATTAGAATTGAATTGTTAATATAAAATTTATCTAATGTCGTATAAACAAAATTAAATTATTGCGAACCATTAGAATGAAAAAAACAAAAAATAATCCGTTTTCCAAAATTTCAATTATATACTATACAAATCAATTGTATACTTTCTTGCCGTTCAAAACATGAAGTTTCCTTGAAAGAAACGCTTACCTAGCGTTGAATATACAAGAATATTGATTAATCGTATGCTTCAGTCATTTGAGGAACCCAGTTGTTATGGTGTTTCTATTGCTATAGAACTCTTTTTTGGAAAAATATTTAATTTTGGACGATTAGCTTGAATCATGGGATTATGTAAAATTTTTATTACCGTATTTAGCACTCATGTATCCATTTATTAAAAAAAAATTTGTATAAATTATATTTTTGAAAGAAAATATACAAAATTAATGCTTCATAGCAAACTAAACTATACCCATTGAATGCAATTACTAAACTATACCTATAGAGCGTTATTTCATTAAATACGTTTGTCATATATGAAATTTTCCCTTAAGAGATCCTACACTTTATATATAGCTTCTCAAATGTGGAAATTCAATCTCACACCCAACAATCTTTCCCTCAGACTAAGTTTCATGGCCCAATATCACAATGATCCACGAGTCAATTCATGAGATTCACTATGTGCGTCACCCACATCGTCTAAGTATTTTATGGCAATCAAGCCCTACAACTAGCTTCTTCTTTATATATATATATATATATATATATATATATATATATGCATCTCTAATTAATCTCGTAAAGGGATTAAGGGGCCAATTTCAAAGAATTAGGCAATTTTCTTAGTTTTTCGTGTGTGTTAACCCATAAATATTTTGGTGATATGGTTTTCAGACGATTTCTTTTGTGCAACTTATATGGAACCCTTCGTAGGGAGTTAGTCTCACACTTTTTAGAGTCCATTTTGGGCATTTAGGGGCTAATTTATAGGAAATAGGTAATCTTCTCAGTTCGTTTGTATTAGCCTATGAATATTTTGGTGATATGTCTTCCGAAAAATTTCTTTGTAAAATCTTTACGGGACCCTTCATAGGGAGTTAGTGGAGCAGTACCTATAGTCTCACAATTTTAGAGTTCATTTTGGGCATTTATGTCACGCCCTGAGCCTACACCCTGGACATGGCCGGCACTCGAAGACCATTGCTGGCCCCCAAGAGAACCCTTGGCCTGGCTTACTTAACTCAGTGGAAACCTAACTCAATAGAATAACTTCATGCAATGAAAGGTCATAAGACAACCTAACTGATAAAAATCTGGCCAAAAAGGCAACTCGAGTCTCAAAATAGAATATTTACATATATACATAGATGAGAGACTCAAAACTAACTCACTGACTGTCTATGAAGCCTCTATAACACTGAGATGGATGTTAGGACAGACCCCGCAACATCCTAATTAAACAAAACTAGGAACACAAAATAACAGGGTCCTCCGAAAAGTAAGGAGGCTCACCACTGACTATGGAGTGCTCAACTGGATCAACGGTGTGCTGGATGTTGATCCTGGTTGCCTGCATCTGTATCATAATAAGATGCAGGCCAACTGGCATCAGTACATGGAATGTACGAGTATGCGAGCTGGACAGCTAAACAACAACTTAAGCTTGAAAGGTATACAAAAGAGAACTTACCTTGGCTCTGTTCAACTCATGAGTAACTGAACTCAATTTAAAGCAATGAGACACATGCAATATATATAAAGCTGGCAAAACTATTTAAAACATGACGTCAAAATCATATTTATAATATCATGAAAATACCATGCTTCCTCTCAAAGTCTACTTGTGCAATGCATGAATGAAGTCCCATACCCCCATCCATACTAAGCAGAACCCCTCGAGGAACCATGCAATTTCTACTGTGGGAGTTTCTCTAACCAATAACCACCACTATGAGTCCTAGTGATGATACAACGTTTTACCTCACGTTGCCCGAGGACCATCCTATACCTTGCCGTGATATAGGACCTTACTTTAACTTTTGCTTAGTTGATCCACTAGCTTAACTTTCGTGATCATCTAAAAAGTATGACCCGAGAAATCCCTTGTTTAGCTACATGGTTCTTATGGAGAGTTGAGTTAATATGAACTCGTGTCCCCAATTCGGTGCTCAAGACTACTCCCAAAAATACTTTAGCTAATTAGTGTTTTAAACACATCTTTCTTTAGTTGAGATAATTACTCAAAACTTAGCCCAAAGGCTCTTGAAAACTCTTTCTAAAAAGAACATCTCAAAACCATATTTTTATATGATCATTGATGACTCGGGATATTCATACTGCTTAAACATTGATGGTATATCTAGAGACCATACTGTTTAAACATTGATGACATACTCGATTTGTCATACTAATCATATTTTTGAAACTCTTTCGCAAAGCTCATCTTTTCTCAAATAGAGATAGTACTCAAACTTCTCAAAACTCTTTTGGAAATCTCAGTTTCCTCTCATCTTAAATGTGAAAACATTTATAAACTTCTTTGGGAATACTTAGTTCCCTAATAACTTTTGAGAAATGAACTTGACTCTTACTCTTGGCTTAACTTGAAACTGTATGCTCTTTACTTAACTTGAAACTCTATACTTAACTTGGAACTCAATACTTAACTTCAAAGCTTAAGTCTTAAAACAAGGTTTAAACATTTGTAAAAGACTTCTTAAATATGGTTCATGTCGAATTATGGGCATGAACAACTTGACTTGAAGGTGTACAAGCTACATGGAACTCATGTGTACGACACTTCTCATTCTCTTACTCACTTGCTCGAGTCTTGAAACAAGTTACTAGAAATTGTAGAAGACTCCTCAGAAAGACTCAAAGGGATTTTCTTAGAATATTCGAAAGAATTCTCAAAACATAACTCTCAACTCTACCTTGAATTTGAATTATGAATTCAAGATTATGATCATATTAGGAATGACTTTTAGGTGTTTAGAAGTAGCTTAGAGTAGTTAGAATCGAAAAGGAGTGAAGGTGCACTTTTAATGAACTCAAACGGGGCAACCGACGACAAATTGGATGGGGTAGGCGACCCTGGCGCTATCGGTGGCGCGGGGCGCCAGCCCCTAAACTTCAGAGGTGGGTTTGGGGCGCTCTGGCAGGCGCAGGCCCCCAACCTAGAAATTTCAGCAAGTTTATTTTCTCGTTTTCTCACCCTATTTCGCCTAAAATCGAATGGTTTCTTCCCCAAATAACTTAGAATCATTAAAACCCTCAATATACAATAGATTTAACTCAGAATTCCATCCGGGAACATGCACCAAACCCACAAGAAGTTTCAACAACACAACCACAAACTTCAACAAGAACAACCACAAAAATTCAACAACACAACCAATCTTTTCTCAAAAATAAAACGAGTGTGGCATGTGGGGGAAAGAACCAACCCAACACTATGAACTCACATACCTTAATAGGGATCACCCCCGACGAAATCCACGACGATCTCTACGAACCTTGCTTCTTCTTCTCCTTCTCCTCTTCTTCTCCTCTTCTCTCAAGAACCCTAACCCTCACACTCACTCTTTTAAAATGGTAAAAACTGATCTAAATTCAGTCTAACACACTAATATAACCAAAAGAATTGGTTAGGGAAAAGACCAAAATACCCTTACAATTTCCGGCTAACTGCCCTGCCAACAGCCCAACTTCCAAAGGGCATAGCTCACTCATACGAACTCGAAATCATGTAAACTTGGCATCGTTGGAAAGATCATTCAACGATCTTCGCAAAATAACTGGAACTACACCTAAATCATCCTGAGCTAGGATTTATGACTGTTCAAAGTTGGCCAAAAACTCACTTTTTCCCATACTTAACCAAATTTTCCAGATATTTTTTTTCTTTCCAAAATGACTATTTCCAATTCTAAGCCTCTTCATAGTTATTTCAATTTGTCAGATTTTACAATTTAGGGGCCAATTTACAGGAATTAGGCGACTTTCTCAGTGTTTTGTGTGGTTAACCCATTAATATTTGGTGATATGACTTTCAAACGATTTCTTGCTACATATTTACGGAACCCTCTGTAGGGAGTCAGGGGAGCAGTAGTACAATCTCACAATTTTAGAGTCCATTTTAGGCATTTAGGGCCAATTTAAAGAAATTGGACAATTTTCTCAGTTTTTCGTGTCTGTTAGCCATTAATACATTGGTGATATGACCTACGGATGATTTCTAATCGAAATCTTTACGAAACCCTTAGTAGGGAGTTGGGGGAGCAATACGTACCATCTGACAATTTTTAGAATCCATTTTGGGCATTTAAGGGTCAATTTACAGGAATTAGACGATTTTCTCAGTATTTTTTCATGTGTTAGCCCATAAATATTTTGTTGATTTGACTAGAGTCTAAACTTCTCATGTATATTAGAGATATTTATGCTTGGTTAATTGAATCGAACTAGGAATAGAGAAATTCCTACTTGGATCTTAATATTCTCTCTCTTTGATTTGGAAAATTCTATGAAGTTGATTTCAATGGAATTAGTGCCCGTTTGGAATGACTTAATAAAAAAGTAACTTTTTAAAGTGCTGGAACTTATTTTAAAATAAGTAGTTATGTGTTTGGATAAAAGTGTTGCAGTTGAATAATAATAATAATAATATAATAATAATAATAAAATAATAATAATTCAATATGGGCAATTTGGAAATTGTATAAAAGAATTAAGGGCAAAAAGGTAATATACTTGGTCAACATAAAAGGGCTTTTAAGTTTAAAAAAAAAAAAAAAACTCCCCTCACCTAGCTTTTAGCTTTTAGCTTTTGGCTTAAAATAAGTCATTTTTGACTTAAAATAAGTCACTTTGCTAATTGTCAAACACTCTAATAAGTCAAAAACTGACTTTTAAGTCAGTTTGACCAGCTTAAAAGTCCATCAAACAGGCTCTTAAAATCATCAATCTCTTGTATGTAAGAAACATACTTATATTCATGAATAGCTATGTGTAGGGTCTAATAATGAATGATCACAAATTTTTCTACATGATGATAAGGTTGGTGGACCTAGCTGGAAATGTGATGGAAATAGCTAGTAAAAGAAAGAACCTTGCATTTTCTGTTTTCTTAAGAACTGAAAAATTACATAACTTGGCAATTTGTCCATTTTCATACTGAGAGATATTTCTATTTTTTGGATATATGGCTTATGCTGCTGTTACTTCCCTTATGAGAACCATACATCAATCAATGGAACTTACTGGATGTGATTTGCAACCGTTTTATGAAAAGCTCGAATCTTGAGAGCTATTCTGGAGAAATCCTGCAATATAATGGCGATCATGAGGAGTTAACAATCTTGGAAGTTGAAATCGTAGAGGTAGCATACACAACAGAAGATATGGTTGACTCGGAATCAAGAAATGTTTTTTTAGCACAGAATTTGGAGGAAAGAAGCAGGGCTATGTGGGAGATTTTTTTCGTCTTGGAACAAGCACTAGAATGCATTGCTTCCACCGTGAAACAGTGGATGGCAGCATCGGACAGCATGAAAGATCTAAAAC